>NC_090756.1:85497894-85532894 GCF_036898095.1 Palaemon carinicauda
CAACTTATAATAAAATTATAATGAATTTACTTCAATCTAATAATATACATAGATATATATATATATATATATATATATATATATATATATATATATATATATATATATATGTATTTATATATATGTATATATATATATATATATATATATATACATATATATATATTTATGTATATATATATATATACTGTATATATATATATATATATATATATATATATATATATATATATATATATTTATATATATATATATATATATATATATATATATATATATATACATATATATATATATACGTATATATATATGTATATATATATATATATATATATATATATATATATATATATATATATATATATATATATATATATATATATATATATATATATTTATATCTACACACATACGCACAAACATATATATATATATATATATATATATATATATATATATATATATATATATATATATATATATATATATATATATATATATATATATATATATCCCCATATGTTGTACATATGCTAACATATCTGATTTGTCTAATGGTTATTTTTCCATTTTCTTTGTAAATACATCACCTTATTTCAGCGCCATCTTCCTTCCATTCTTCTCATTATCTTTTGTTTACACTCACCTTCCTGCTGTAAATCATCCCTTTTTTCTTACCTTACATGTTATAAGGTAAACCCAAATTTATTGATTTTGTTAGAATACATTATTCTCACCACGAGATTCATCTACCTTGCTCACCCATTCACTTTGCATTGCTTATTATTGTTGTTTTGAAGTGCTTTTTCATTATTTTATTTAACGTAAGATTAAAGTTTTGTTTATAACATAGTTTATAGTTCCTGTCCTCCAATTATCCTGCTATTGGTGCTTCAATTGTCTGCAACCAGCTTTAAGAAGATACATTTGATCATATTCGACAGTCTTATACACTCGTAATAAGAAACTAGTGAATTTGGAAGTCTACCCATATGACTTCTATTTTATTGTGTGAAGAGAACTACCACCCATTGTAAAGGGGTAATTGTTTGCACAGTGGTTCGTCACATAATAGTTGGGGGCCTGTCCGGGATCTGATGTGCGATATGATTCATCAAATTTATATCAAGTGATTGAATCGTGAAAGAACAGTTCCAGTGATTATGAACAGTATCGAGTGTTGTGTTGTGGCGTACCAAGGATAAAGGACGACAGTAATAATTCCAAGGTAAGGTAGATTTCTCGTCTCCTTCTCATTAGACATTTATGTATAATATATGTCTGGGTAGTCATTTGGTTGTAAGAGGAACAAGTCACGCTTAATATAGTTAAGACTTAGGTATGCTGATTGTCCAGCTTCTAAACCACCCTTATTAATTGAAGATGCCTCCAGTAGGTAGCTTTGAAAGTTTCGCCTACTCAAATCTCGTATCCCAGAGATTTCTCATAAAAAAAAAAATCTGAAGCCCTAAGGTTTTGCCATTTCTCAAAATCGCCATTCAAAAGTGATATTTAGGAATTAAGTCAAATTTCATTATATGTGACTTATTAAATTAAGTTTCATTGTAAGTGAAATTCCCTCCATCTCTATTTCATTATAAAGTGATTTATTTTGTTATATAAATTTCGTAAGTGAAATTAGCCAATTTCCAATTTCGGAGATTTTCGTAATTCTAATCGTTATCTCTAGTCAGGAAATTAACTTATATATTGTTTGGTGCTAAAATTACTATTTTGGTGTACAAATAACATTTACGTGTCGGTAAATGGATATTTGAATACTTGTGTTAAATTACTCCTGTTATATCTATAAAGCGCATACTACGTATTTTGTCCAGTTTGCGCATTATTCTGAACTAGGTGTTGACTATTAACTAGATACTTTATCATAACGAGAATAATATAGTATTTATATAAATTAAAAGGTAAAGTTGTAAAGTTATCGTATTAAGCTGGTATAAATTAAAAGGAAATGTAAACTAGAACGTGCTAATTAGGTATGTTTAAAGTAAAAAATACCTTTGCGTTTTAAAACCTTGTTTACTGATTCGGTAAAATTGTTGTAAAAGTTTGTGATGTTAAGCGTGTCGTTTCAGTAATTATGAAGTAGTTAGCCGCATGTTCAAGATCTCGAGCGTAAAAAAAAAAAAAAATGTTCAGTTGTTAACGGTGGATAAAAGTTTTATAGTATTATCGTAAGTTTCGCGAGACTCAATTTTGTATTTAAGCTATTTGTGTGTAATGTGATTTAATCATATAATTTTGTAATTTTGTGATCTCTCGATCTTGTAATTTTGTGATCGCTATTTTGTATTTCTGTGATCGAAAGATTGTTATTTTGCGATCGTATGATCTTATACTTATTATTATAAAGTTTGGATATTTATTTTAGTTTGTACTTATCTTGCGCGACGGGCAACATTCAAAATGCCTTTCAACTTGCAACAATTTATTGTATCACCACGGGATCATGTGGAATCTCTCACAGTTGCCACAAAAACTGACCTAAAGAATCTAGCACGCCATTATGATGTACAGGTTCCCGCAACTGCTGTAAAATGTGTAATTCTCAGTCATATTTTGAACTTCCTTGTAGATGAAAATATTGTTCCAGAAGAAGAATTGGCTGACGTTCGAGCTCTAACCGTTACCAATCCAAATGGTGACTTAGGTAAACTATGTCTGCAGCTGGAGTTGGAAAAGATGAAGATGCAAGCCGCACCTGCAGCGGCAACTGCCGCAACTGCTGCCGCTGAGGTAGAAGAAAGGAAAGCCGCTGCTGCTGAACGAGCCGCAACTGCCGCCGCTGAGGTAGAAGAAAGGAAAGCCGCTGCTGCTGAACGAGCCGCAACTGCCGCCGCTGAGTTAGAAGAGAGGAAAGCCACTGCTGCTGAGCGCACGGCTGCTGCCGCTGCTTCCCTAGAACGTATCAAGGTGGAAACTGCTGTGGAAGCTGCTTCAACTGCTTTGGAGCAACAAGAAAAAGAAAGTGTACAGAAAAACAAAGCTCTCCGTGTTAGGCTGCAGACTGAGAGAGAAGCGGCCACATTAACAGAACGGGATCTGGCATTTATAAGACTGAAAGAAAAGGAAGAAGGTAAGCTAATTCCCGAACCCTTTGATGTGGGCAAGGTGCAGAAATTGCTGCCCACATTTGAAGAACGGGAACCTGATAACTACTTTTCTGTGTTCGAAGACACAGCCAAGAATCTCAATTGGCCTCAGGACAAATGGTATTTGATCATCCGGAACTCATTTAAAGGTAAAGCATTATCTGTATGTGCCACTATGTTAGAAGAACATGATTATTTCATAATTAAACAGGCAATCCTTGATGCTTATTCTATTAATGCGGAAGGATATAGGCAAATATTTCGTAATAGTCAGAAGCAAGTTCAGCAGACCTTTTTAGAATTTATGAATGGAAAGATTAAACAGTTTCAGAAGTGGGTAGACAAAGTAGATGTCAAAACTTTTGAGCAGTTGAAAGATTTAATAGTAATGGAGGAGTTCTTAAGGAAAATACCAGGTGGCATTAATGTGTACCTAAGAGAGCAGAATGAATCTGACCCTAAGAAAGCCGCTTTAAAGGCAGATGACTATGCTCTTATTCATAAAGTAGGTAAAACCCCATATAGAGAAACTATACCTAAGGAAACTTGTACATACTGCAAACAAGAAGGACATCATATTTCAGAATGTCCTAATCCACATTGTGCAGCTTCATACTTAAAGAGAAAACCTAATCCCCCTCAATTCTCTCCTAAGCAAATGAATCTGCCCAAACAGGAACCAAAACTTAAGGTGGAGAAAAAAAAGACCTTTCATTGTGCATCACACGAGTCCCAAGCGTTTGCACCCTTCACTTGCTCAGGCAAAATAAATGGTAAACCTGTAACCATACTCAGAGATACTGGATCCCCTCAAACGATCGTCTCTCCTAAAGTAATACAATCTAAAGGTGAAACTCACAGGTATGTTGCAGTTAATGACCTAACCAGTAAGTCTATGTTGCCTCTCATTAATGTAAACCTTCATTGTCCTTATTTCTCTGGAACTACTGAAGTAGCTGTAGATCCAGAACTGTTACCATGCAAGAATGTAGATGTAATCCTGGGTAATGACATAGCTAACTCTGTTGTCTTAACAAACTTAATAGCAGTATCTCCAGGTGATGTTGTACAGGAGGAATGCTTAGCAGTGACACGAAACAGTAAAAAGGACACCCCTACTGAATCATCATCAAACCCGTTGCCAGTCTCTGAACCTATGGATTTCAACGAGTTGATGAGTACATATAAGATCCAGCCTGATTCCTTTAGCTATCAACAAAGGAAAGATGTCACTCTACAGCAGTGTTTCAACCAAGTGAAACCAAAGGATACCAACAAGTGTTCTTATTTTTATATTAATAATAATGTACTAATGAGAAAATTCAGGTCCAGCAAGAACAGTCATCTAGAAACTTGGAAGGATCTATTCCAGGTAGTTGTTCCTAAGGATATAAGACCTCTGATCCTAGAATTGTCTCACTCTGCTGAGTCTCATCTTGGTATCACTAAAACATATGAATGCATCAGTCAAGACTTTTATTGGCCAAACATGAAGAATGACATTAAAGAGTAGGTAAAAACATGTACAACATGTCAAAAAGTAAGTAGTCCTAATGTAAAAGTACCAGTTGCACCATTAAAACCTATACTTGTGCCTAAAGAACCTTTCAGTAAGATCATAGTAGATTGTGTAGGCCCTTTGCCTAAGACAAAAAGGGGACATGAATACTTGCTTACGGCCTTATGCCCAACTACCCGTTATCCATTTGCAGTACCTTTAAGAAACATTTCAGCCAAGAACATCCTAAAGTCACTAGTGTCCATATTTACTGTTGTAGGATTTCCAACTGAACTACAATGTGATCAAGGAACCAATTTCATGAGTCATACATTTAATACAGCTATGAAAGATTACCATATAACCCAAGTATCTTCCTCAGCTTACCATCCACAGACCAATGGAGCATTAGACCGCACTCACCAGACCATTAAAAATCTTCTCCGGAAATATATCCATAGTTCAGGTAACGAGTGGGATTGCGATTTGGAACTGATCATGTACATCATACGAGGAGTTCGAAATCAGTCTACTGGTATGTCACCTTTTGAACTACTCTTCGGTCGACGGCCACGAACTATCCTCAGTTCAGTCAAAGAACGCATCCTGAAGTTGGGAGATAATGAGGTACCTCTTTCCCAATATATTTCAGAACTCAACAGGAAACTTTCGGATCTTCACCTCATTGCCAAAACTAACTTGATAACAGCTCAAGAGAAGATGAAGATTAACTATGATAAAAAGGCTAAAACCAGAAGTTTCAAAGTAGGAGATGCAGTGCTGCTATACCATCCGATTGCAGGCTCTCCCCTACGAGAGAAATACCAGTGACCTTATACCATCACTCAACGTATCTCGCCATCCAACTATATAATCGCCACTCCAGATAAGCGTAAGTCTACTCAATTAGTCCACATAAACCTCTTAAAGGCCTATTTGTCTCCCTCAACAGCTGAAAGTAAAACTGTAATGATTACTAGTGCCATACCATACATAGATTGTCCTATGGATCAATTTACAGATGATCCAATAACTGCATCTTGGCAGGATTCTCAAACTCAAAGATCTTGGAAAACTTATCAGACTATCTACAACCTTTATCTGCATCAAAATGTAAATCTTTAGTAGCTTTATTCCATGAATTTCCTAGTATAACTTCAGATAAACCAGGCAGATGCACCATGCTAGATCATGACGTCAAACTGCAACCAGGTGCTGCACCCATTAAACTAGCTTTCTATCGAACATCATAGAAGAAATTAAAAAGATTTCTAGGTATGGTAGGATATTACTCTAAGTTCCGTCCAAATTTCTCACCATTCACAGGACCACTATTTGCTTTAACTTCTTCAAAAGTAAATTTTTCTTGGAGCCAACAACATGATCAAATATTTAACCAGCTAAAAACTTCCTTGTCATCTCCTCCTATATTAATGGCACCTAATCTCACCAAACCATTCTATCTCCAAACAGACGCTAGTGATCTTGGATATGGGGGCATTTTATTACAGCACCCTGCTCCAATAACAGCCATAACAGGATATCTGCCCCCACTAGCTGATCTGTTACCAGGCTCTTATTCCAGTGGACGATTTATGGGTTCCCAACTAAATTGGCCCACTGTGGAGAAAGAACTATTCGCCATCGTAGCTACCATCCAGAGATACGAGATTTATGTTGATGGACAAGACACGATCTACGTCTACAGTGACCACTCTCCTCTGTCGCATCTCCATAGGTCCGATACTCTCAACCCTAAACTTTTAAGATGGTCATACATACTCTCTGCACATAATATCCAAGTAATCGCCATATCAGGACGAGAAAACAGTGTGGCAGACTTCTTATCAAGGATAACCTCGGTTGATCCTCGGGAAATGGAAAAAAAAACAGAAACAAGGGGAGACTGTGATATCCCCATATGTTGTACAAATGCTAACATATCTGATTTGTCTAATGTTTATTTTTCCATTTTCTTTGTAAATACATCACCTTATTTCAGCGCCATCTTCATTCCATTCTTCTCATTATCTTTTGTTTACACTCACCTTCCTGCTGTAAATCATCCCTGTTTTCTTACCTTACATGTTATAAGGTAACCCCAAATGTATTGATTTTGTTAGAATACATTATTCTCACCACGAGTTTCATCTACCTTGCTCACCCATTCACTTTGCATTGCTTATTATTGTTGTTTTGAAGTGCTTTTTCATTATTTTATTTAGCATAAGATTAAAGTTTTTTTTATAACATAGTTTATTGTTCCTGTCCTCCAATTATCCTGCTATTGGTGCTTCGATTGTCTGCAACCAGCTTTAAGAAGATATATTTGATCATAATCGACAATCTTATACACTCGTAATAAGGAACTAGTGAATTTGGAAGTCTACCCATATGACTTCTATTTTATTGTGTGAAGAGAACTACCGCCCATTGTAAAGGGGTAATTGTTTGCACAGTGGTTCGTCACATAATAATATATATATATATATATATATATATATATATATATATATATATATATATATATATATATATATATATATATATATATATATTAAACACATACACATATATATACTTATATATATATATATATATATATATATATATATATATATATATATATATATCTTTCTACGGAGCCATCAGCTGAATTAATAGATATATCAATATCCATGCCTATTGTTAAAACTATATCTGAACAGGAAGATGTGGGCTGGAGCGCTGAATTATTACAGACTGAGCAAAGAAAAGATCAGAAATTAGAAAAAAATATTAATGCTTTGGAAGGAAATCGTAAGGAAAGGAAATATATGAAGTATACACAGCAGAATTATATAATCAAAGACAATATACTGTGTAGATCCGTGACAAGGAAAACCCGCAATACACCACATGTGACTAACGACCAGGTAATGGTACCATTCTTACTTATATCCACTGTCCTAAATTGGTCGCATGCAAATCCATTGCATGAACCAGGGGTTCTCCATAATGTCACAAAAAGCCAAATCATTATTTTATTGGCATACGATGCTTATATATATAAAAAAAACACATAGCTAATTGTCGCACATGTCAGGAAAACAAAGGGCACAGGAAAACATCTGTTAGCCTAGGGGCTTATCCCGTGCCCAATCAACCCTTTGAAAGGATACATTTAGATTTATTAACAAGATTTTACGAGTCAGACAGAGAAAATAAGCACCTCTTAGTAATTGTAGATGCTTTGACTCGATATACAGAACTGATAGCGCTTAAAACTGAAACTGCGATTGAATGCGCTAGGAAGTTTTACGAGTGTTACATTTGTAAACATGGAATTCCACACATGATAATCTCAGACTCGGGTGGAGAATTTAATAATCATTTCCTTACCTCATTGTGTGAATTCCATAGCATAAAGAAAATCAATACCATGATCTATCACCCAGAGTCGAATGGGCTAGTGGTAAGAGCAAATAGGAAGGTTTTAAATATATTAAGATTAACACTAAGGGGATCAGACCCCAACTGGGATATTGCAATACCTGCAGTACCAAGTACTCTGAATCACTCATATCATATATCAATTAAAATGTTGCCGCACGAGGCATTGTATGGTACCCCAGTTAGAACGCCTTTCCATGTATTAACGCCTGAAACTAATTTATCAAATCCTTTAAAAGAATGAATAAATGCAAGAAAAAGTCATTTTTATATCCTTCCAAAGAATTTAGAAGAATCATAAATCATAATGAAAAGGAATCATGATAAAATAGCAAAGCCAACTAAAACATATACCGTGGGTGATAATGTATACATACAGGTAAATGTACGTAAAGGACTCAATTAAAAACTAACACCTAAGTTTGAAGGCCCATTTAGCATTTTGTCGCACATGTCAGGAAAACAAAGAGCACACGGCCAATGGATTTAGAGTTCAAATCGTATCCCAACCCACTGATGAGGGAATTGACCATTGGCTCACATAAGAAATTAAAATAAGAGAGAAGGAAGTGAGGGAATTTTTTTTTCATTTTTTATCTATAAACATTTATATGTTAACATTTTCTTTCTTCTTAATACAGGAGTAATTACATATATTTTTCTCATTACAGGTTGCCAAGATGAAGTTTTTATTGTTTGGAGTGATATTGTTTGCTCAGACATTTTTCTTGTGTAGGAAGAGCTCTAAAACTAAAAGTATAGATTTTAAATATGGCACTATAGTAGAGAGACAAGAAGACGTTTTTATTACATCAAGTAACATATTTATAGAAGTACGCATGCAAGCAGTCTTTCTCCCAGAGAATGATGTCACTAGCTTAAAGAGCACCATTTGAAGGTTTGCTGCTTCATTAAATGAAATGCATAGAAGACAATTTCCTTTTAATACAGAGAGTTCACTTGCATCGACACTAAAAGTTGCAGAGATGCTATCCGACAACTTGCAAAATAAGACTTACGAGGCAGAATCTTTGGCTCGTGACCTTTTGATGTGGACAGTAAGACACACTAACCTTGAAAAACGTAACCCGTTTATTTTTGCTGCACTAAACATATTTGGATCTGTTGCAAGTTTAGGCTTAGGGATTTCCAATCGTCTTAAGATTAGTAATAAAAATAGGAAAATTGAGTTTTTGACTCATGAAAATGAATTAATTTTGTCAGAACTAAGGAATCAGTTAGCTTCAATCAATCAAATTATGAGTTTGGTGAACGAACACTCTAGTAATATCAGTAAGATTATGGAAGTACAAGATTTGTTGGCAACGTTAACGTATTATAATTCCAAAATAGATCATATCCATAATAGAATTGTACATTTCATTGAGAAATCAAAAGACTATGTGAAAGCAATTACGTTAGCAACTAAAGGTGTACTGTCACCCCATTTGTTGCCGATAAGAGACTTAACGATAGCTGTGGAGAACGGACGGGAGAAATTAGGTTATATTCCTTTGTTAGACGCATGTAGGCTAGAATTTTATTACAGGCTAATTACAGTAAGTGTTGAAAATCACAGGATTATGATTACAATTCCCTTTGATTCTTCCGATGCCTGGCAATCTTACAGGATATCACCATTTCCGACTTTCATGACGAATAACTCAAACCCAGTAATATCCAGTTTGAAAGGACACGTATTGACTTCCCCAGACAAGGAAACATATACGGTCATTAAAGACTTGAATCAATTAAGTCACTGTTCATGCGCAATGAATGAAAAAATATGTGCAGCTGACTCCTTTGAATTCCATAAAAACTCAATAGATTCATGCGAGTTAGGTATAGTGCTAAACGGTGCTCTCTCCCATACTCATGAAAATTGTCTGAAAAACTTTATCTCTTTGACGAGAATAAGTTCAATTGCAGACTGAACAACGGCTCGTGGATACGAAACGACAAGGCCGGCTTCAATGTATCATGCCCGGACGGATCCACGTCCTATTCCCAAATCTTCGTTGCAGCAGATGGTTGCATCGGTACGTCCACGAATTACATGGTCCGAGGAATCAACACTATCATCAGAGAACGGGCCTACTTCGCGAATTTCACAAGGTCGACTACAATCACATCTTTACCTCTCCCATACAACGCATGAGTGGCTAAGCGGTTGATGAAATTAACCGAGATGGACCACCCGTCACCGACTTATGCAGATCTTCGTTTCTACGTGTTACTAGCAGCATTCAGCGTTACGGTGATGATATTTATCGCCGTTAACATCTTTGTTTGGCGTAGGTTAAGGCAAAATAAGATGGATATCAAACAGAGCGTATTGCCATGTCCAGACAAAACTCCTCATTTATTTCAATTTAAGGCTGTTTGAAATTGGCCCCCTTATTCGCTCAAAGGAGTACTATTATCTTGGAAAAGTGTTGCGCACAAAAAGCAGTTAATACGCTAGTAATATGTAGTTGAAGAGACTCTAGAACATTTGCATTTTAAAAACATTTAAAATATAAATAGTTTTTTGGGCATCTAATAAAATATATAAGCCCTAAATGTTAAAATAAAGATTCTATGGGCATCTAATAAAATATATAAGCTCTAAATGTTAAAATAAAGAATATATGGGCATCTAATAAAATATATAAGCCCTATATATAAAAAAATTATATATATATATATATATATGTATATATATATATATATATATATCTATATATATATATATATATATATACTATATATATATATATATATGTCTGTATATATATACATATATATATATATATATATATATGTATATATATATATGTATATATATATATATATATATTTATACGTATATATATATATATATATATGTATGTAAATATATATATATATATATACATATATATATGTATATATATATATATATATATGTATATATATATGTATATATATATATATATGTATGTATATATATACATATATATATATATATATACATATATATATATATATATACATATATATATATATGTATATATATATATATATATACGTATATATATATATATATATGTATGTATATATATATATATATACATATATATATGTATATATATATATATATGTATATATATATATATATATGTATATATATATATATATACATATATATATATATATATGTATATATATATATATGTATATATATATATATATACATATATATATATATACATATATATATATATATATATACATATATATATATATATATACGTATATATATATATATATACGTATATATATACATATATATATATATATATATGTATATATATATATATATATATATATATATATATATATATATATATATGTGTGTATATATATATATATATATATGTGTGTATATATATATATATATATATATATGAAACCATGGTGTGTGTACGTACCAGGAATTCGTGTTTGTGCACTAAAATTATATCTTTACCAAGGTAACAAATATTCTTTATTAGTTACTGTATTATAATAATCTGTATTTTTGACAAAGGTGACAAATATTCTTCACAAGTTACCGAATCATATGTATATCAGTATTTTTGGGCTCAAGCCATGTCATCGTGATGGAAGTTCCTTAAAGTAGCTACCTAAGGGATATATGTACTACAGTGATATTCCCAGAGAATTTGATCTTTAGGTATCCAGAATTCTAACTCCTGGCGCGAATATCCTTAAAATTTCTCCAAAGGATATCGCATAATATCAGCGGACGCATTCTTGACACGCCTCCATAGCAATCTGCACCCAAAACAGCGTTTTGACTTCGAGGAGGATATGGCAAAAGGGAGCCGTCCAAAGGCTCTCCCCGCTCTCGTAATACTATTGGGAATACAACAGCGCTATTCCCACGACGGCGGACATTCCTTTTTCATTTTAGCAATGTCGCTCGGTTATATTTCCTGGTGATCTAACTTTTCAATCATTTTACAGGATTATTATTATGCTTTCTCCATCTTCTTCCGCCTCTGGAAATTTGAGTATCGGGTGTTTACTATGAATTTATTTTAGCTCCTGTTTCACAATGAAATTAGAGTATTTTATTTTGTTTAAGAGCTAGGCCAGTTACTGGAGGCGCCATGGCGCCGTCGTTCGTTAGGCATGTGTTATTTAGATAGCAGAATGACTTCCAGTTTTTAATAGCTTTATTTAATTATTTTAATTATTTAGCTATTTAGGCAATTACTCTTGTAAAGTTTCGATAATGTGCATAATTATTGTTTCCCCCTTTTCTCTGTCGATCGTATAGTTTCGGTGATTTAGGTAACCGAGATCTCGTATAGCCTAGGTAACCTTACCTAGACGTTTTACTATACGTTCAGACTTTCCCTGGTTACCCTTTTGTATTGTTTTTATTCAGTGGAGACTGATACCTCCTAGAATGTTATGAAACATTACACGTCTCTTCGAAGATTTAAGGGTAATCTCTTTCCCTCTGAGTGTAGCCTCAGGCTACAACCCTAATAGCCGTGCCTTGAATTTTATTCAGACATGGCTAACTTAGGGTTTGTCCTGCCTCTTCCCTTAACCGTTGGTTGTGGTATACCATCGGGTTTTGGGATTTAGTCAGAATCTCAGAGTATTTAGTTTTATGTCGCCGACCTGCCAGCAGGGCGAATGGGTTGTAGGATACCATCATTCCCCTGCCGGCTAGGTGGCCAGCAATAGAAATTAGCCCTCATTAGCCGCACTTGAAGTCATGGTAGAATACCATCTTATCCTTGCGACTAAAAGACTAGTCCTATGCCACAGTACTCTAGGCTGAAGAGTAATTTTCTTTAGCCTAGGATACGTGGCACTGGAACTTTGTTTCTTCTTTGTTGAGAGGAGGCAGCAGTGCCGCCATCCCCTTAACTGTGTGGGCAATCTCTGTGTTGGAGAACTGAGTCTCTCCTGTTCCCTGGGATTCTGCTGATACCGAAACAGAATTTCTTTTACAGGTGGTAAGACTGACAATTTTTGCCAGTTCCTTTCACACTCGTTACAGGACCCTGTTCCCTACCCCTCTGTATTCTTTTGATGGCTGAGCTATTGCCTTTCCTTAGGCCGGCATCTTGCAACCTTCCTTTGCTGGTAGGTTGCCGGAGGCAGCCAGACTCCCTCTCGAGCCATGTCTTTGGCTGACGGCAGAGCATACTGCCGCAAACCACATCATCTGTCGGCGATTGGCGGCCCATCCGGTAGCCAAGATGGCTGCCGGCGATCATGATGGCCGTGAGAGGGAAGTCCCTTCTGTTTCTAAGGTTCTTCAGTCCTCCCTTGGACTGCTGCTACAGATCCTGATGCCGGGGTACTGCCGGCCAGGACGGCACAGATAGTGCTGACTCAGTTGGCAGCACGCTGACTGTACTGGTACTGCTGGACTTTCCGGCCGGCAGTGTATCGGCGGTACCTTGTCGGCAATAGTACTGTAGCTGCATGGAAGCCTGGATGGTACATTCTGCTCTTCTACTAGAACCTTCTTTCTGGAAAAAGGCAGTCAAATTAGACTTTTACATCCTTAATTACTGTATACATTCACAGTAAGGAGTAGCCTTTTTTCCCTGCTACCCCTCTCTCTATAGCTATGCCGGCTGCATGCCGGCTGAACTACTGTATATTTTATACAGGTAGCCAGTATATCTGCATTATAGAATATACTGCAGATAGAAAACTACTATATAGTTTATACTAGTAGTTATTTCCAATATATTTTGGATATCCAACACAGGCATTTGCTGAGCCCAATCCTATATTGAATGAATATGATTTCTTCAATATCCTGATTAGAAATCAGTATTAGGATTACCCTACAATATTAAACACTTCAAGGCAGGAGTAATACATTCCTAACCCTTAAAGGGTGGAACGTTTTTCTTTGAGTCTCCCTGATCAGGAAACTCTATATTTCAATATAGTAGGAAGACTATAGCAAATAGGTTGAGTGGGATATACAAATATATATCTTTATTTTCCTAGTCCAGCTGGCTTTATGCTAGATGGACCATAATGTCATATGCTACTATGAAGGCAACATAATGACTAGACTACAATACATGATGTATGGTAGCCAGTAAATTGCAATATAGACTTACTGCAATTAGAAAACTACAGCACCATGATACAGTAGTATTTTCTGACATACCTTGGGTACCCTTGTACGAGCATTCTGCTGGTACCGTTCATATATTGAATGAATAGTTTTCTTCAATATTCTGATCGAGAATCAGTCATCCTGACCCCACAGTATTAACATTATTTTGGGACAGTGATTTGATACTTCTCTACCCATAGAGGTGAGAGTCCTTCTACTTGGAGTTACTCTATAGAAAAATCTCCATGTAGTTAATACTGAGGGGAGGCAACAGCATTTGCTTACAAGGGTACACAAGTATGTATCTCCTACTATCCCTTTATAGCTTACTATCCTAAGATACTCTATTGTAAAGGACATGTGAATGTTGATTGTCAAGGAGATAATCCATTGTATACTCATTTGGTTTTCCTTTCTTTACAGGAGGAACACCAGATACCTTGTGCTGCAGTCCTCTGCAAGGCCAAGAGTAAGTATTTTTACAGTCATAATACTTGTAGGTTTCATGTCCCCTGCAATATTATTTCCGGATTCCTACATTATTGGAACCAACAGGTTTGCAATATATGTCGGACATTAATGTCAGAAGGTTTTTAAAATCCCAAGTCTACAGAGACTAGGGATACAGCTCAATATAAATTACGCAACTGGATGAGAGGCTTTGAAAAGATCTTTCCGGAACCTTTCCTACCTAATGATGGGATGCGTAAGCTGCTATTTCTGGAAGCAAGTGAGGAAACAGTAGTGCCTCAGGAGCTAATTACATCCCCTGACGGCCAGAAAACCTTTGGGATTAAGGGCAAGAAATGCCTCAAGGTAGAAGAGGAAAATATTGTGTCGGAATTTTCTCCGCCTCTGCCGGCTTTAGAGCCATCAATGTCGACATCTTCGTCTTCTATCCCTAATTTGGATAATGTGGTACAATTATGTATCCAACTGAAGAATCAAATAGAGAGCTTTCGTAGACAAAACGAAAAGCAGGAAGTAAAACGCAAGATACATCCTCGTAAAGTTTCTCTTGTCGCTTCCCAGGGGTCATTCAAACGACCCGTGAATCAAAACCTACCAACATGCTCCATAACCAATCCCTGGAGGTTCGCGGAGCAGATGCTGATTTCAAATAGCAATCTCTACATCTCAGAGAAAATAGGTGCTGTTCCTTTGGACAAAATTCAATTTTGGCCAAGCTTTGATGCTTTCCCTAATTGTTGGGTTCAACTGAAGTACGAACCAAAGTCAAGAAAAGGAACGGAACCAAAGGAGGTCTTGATTCTCGACCATGATAAGGCACAGACTATCCTTTCAGGTAGTCTAAGAAAGGCGGGTTATTCAGAGTCGAAGGTATTCTCACTGAATAACGGACACCCTTCCTTTCTTGCTCCTACTTCACTCTCATTCCCCTTTATGGGGAAGGCATATACTTCTGTTGCCAAAGCAGTAGAGGCGGGTAAGCCATGTCCCACACTCGATGAGTGCAAGCCTTTGTCACCAGCTTTCCCCGGACAGGAAAAAGATTGGAAGGAAGTCCATTTGACATTTTCAATAGGAAAATTAGACAAGGACGTCGCAAGTCGACAATTCAAGGTATGTCTCCCTAAATTGTCTGAGTTGCTCTTGTGTACTGAACAGGAGTCAAAGGAGAGATTTGCGACATCCCTTTCTCTACAAAACTACATAGAGTTGTGTTCAACCTACAAGACTACCCCAGACATGCTCATGGTCATAGCGAAAATGCATATGGCTATCTTGGTGAAGGACCTTTACGCCTTTATGAAGGCTAGGAGAGCATGTAGAGAGTTTGTGTTCGCTGATGCAACAGTAAAACACGAAACAAGGAAGCTAATATCTTTCAATATCTGGGGTAAAGACCTCTTCCCACACGAGGTCACTAAGGAAGTAATTAAGAACGCCACCATGGAGAACATAGGTCTTCTCCAAAAATGGGGCATTCCTTCAAAGAGAAAATCTTCTGTGGTTGTGGGTCCCCAACCTAAAAAGAAGATTGGAAATGCGGGAAATATCCGGGCTGCTCAACAACATCCCACTATTCCAGTGACCACGATGCTACAGGCAGATGGTCAAAAGTCTAAGCCTACTGACTACTCGAAGCATAAAGACGCTTCGGCTAGGAAGAACTTTCCCTATAAGGACGACAGTCTTAAAGCACACACCAGAGAGCATCGAGGTATTGGAGAAGCTCTTCGGTTTTCCGAGAAAACACGACTTCCTCACAAGTGGAAAAGCTTCTTGCGTGTTGACAGCAACAAGGTGGAACTCTTTAGATTTCTAGCCAATGTGATCAGATCTGAATCAACAGTGCTAGGAAAGATGCTGGTCACAACAAAAGGTCAGAATGTTGCCTCCTCCTCAACACTTGATGTTTCTGGGCTTCAACCATGCACTCATGAAGAAGCAGACTACCGAATGATGCTTCACTGCTTCCATGCCTACAGCAATAACATGAAGAGGATTATGGTGCATGCGACTGACACAGATGTCTTAGTTCTAGCCATTGTTACTGCTATCAGCATGAAAGATTGTGAACTCTGGCTAGCATTTGGTCATGGTACTCACTTTCGGTATATTGGATCACCTGTCATAGCTAGTGTGCTTGGCAATGATTACTGCAGAGGCCTCCCATTCATGCATGCCATATCTGGATGCGACACGGTGTCTTCATTTAGCTCTGTCGGTAAGAAGACTGCATGGGAAGTATGGAAATAATTTCCAGAAATCACTGAAGTGTTTCAAAGACTGTCTGCTATTCCACGTGAAGTTACAGAAGCAGACCTGAAGAAACTTGAAAGATATGTGGTTCTGCTGTACTCTCGCACATCGCAACTCACTGATGTAAATAAAGCCAGGAAGCACCTCTTCTCCTACTGTAATCTGAAGCTTGAAAACATGCCACCGTCACGTGCAGCACTTATACAACATGTAAAGCGTGCTGCTTATCAAGCTGGATACATCTGGGGTCAGGCATTGGAAGACAGTCCAACACTTCCGAGTCCTTCTGAGTGGGGGTGGACACTTGACAGTGAGAGAATGTGGGTGCCCTTATGGAGTACCCTGTCAGAAGCATCAAAGAGCTGCAGAGAACTCATTAAGTGTGCCTGTAAAAAACGGTGCACAGGAAGATGTCAGTGTGCTAAAGCAAACCTCCCGTGCACACAGCTGTGTTTTTGTGGTGGACAATGTGAAGAGGCCATTGACAGATTAGATTAAGTTTATTTCTAGAAATTTATAAAACATTTCAATATTTTGTTTGCATCTTAATACTGTTTCAGTAAAACCATTTGTCCAATGTATATTCCCAATATAATAAGAAAATGACAAGTGTACATCTCTATTCTTTGTGCGTTACGAGAAAGAACAATATTGCTTTAAATGTTTCATCGAAATTTATTTAAACTGTAACTAGATTTTTTTACTGGTGAACATATTATAGGAATCAAAATGCTTTATTGAATTTTTTGTCCCAAAACCTATTAATAACAGTGAAAATGTGAATAAAGTAGTTGTATGCAGAATAGACAAATAGTTTACTGGTTTGCATTATGCATGGAGGGCAGCCATCTTGAATTTTGTTCTAAATTACATTTTATGTTTTTTTTTTTTTTTTTTTAAGGAGTCTTATTGCATTCCTTGACCCTAAAAACCTGTATATCTAAATTAAGATCATGTTTCTAGGTCAAAAAGAACCAATGATCTGATGAAATAGCAAAATCGGCAATACGCAGGGCGGCCATTTTGGATTTCTTAATTTTGAGTAGGACCCCTTGGTTTGCCAGCGTGGATCCGGTTAGAAATGGATTCAGCATACTTAAAAACCCCTGTATACAAATTTTCATGCTTTCTTCGGAAGTGAACATCTTTTTGACATATCTGCTGGACTATAGTAGTAGTAGTAGTAGTAGTAGTGGTAGTAGCAGTAGTAGTATTATTGATAATAAGTGTCAATGAAGATGCCAGAGTAGAATAAATACCAATAGAAAACTCTCAACCAAATAACCCAGTGTAGTAATGTACAAAATATCCTATTAACCAATAAATAAATAAGAATTGTTAAGAGGAAATTGATATTGAAAATGTTGTACTCCCAGCACAGTAAGTACTACGCTATTCAAGTAGTAATCAATAACACAAATAACGAAAATGTGTAATCAGTAGTTCAAATTCGCAGCAAATGTTTTTTTTTTCTTTTTTTCTTTTTATGTTGAACAGTCTGACACATGTCTCTTGAAATTTTACATATGACAGACCCATATCAAAATTGTTATGGATGTTAAGGTATCTTTATAGTCATTATTCGTTGCTTCTCATTTAGTTTATATATTTCCTTACTTCCTTTCCTCACTGGGCTATTTGTGTTTGTTGGATTCTTAGGGCTTATATTACCCTGGTTTTCCAGCTACGGGTGTAGCGTGGCTAATAATGATAATAATAATAATAATAATAATAATAATCTGTGATTATCGATTGCATTTCCGTGACCAAAAAATAATGAATCCCATTTTCACCTACGCATCAACAGACTACATCATCTAATTTACGAAAGCCGAATTAATGTATTTTTGCACCATCACGATGCAAAAAAAAAAAAAAAATCAGAATTAAAGTCAGTGAATTCATTTCTTCATACCAGGAAAGAAAACATTTTATGCTATGAATTTGTTCATTTCCCTCGTTTCTTCTTCGATACCGCAAATGTGGATGTAAACAGGACGGGATGCAAAATATTCCTATTCTAATTTGCCTTTTGGTTTAGTATTGTAGTTTTGTTCCCATAGATACCAGGTCGAGTTGGGACTCCAGTGACGAGACATATCTCTCTCTCTCTCTCTCTCTCTCTCTCTCTCTCTCTCTCTCTCTCTCTCTCTCTCTCTCTCTCTCAAATCATGGATTTCATCTCCGATATTAAGCAGGAATTACAACTCTCATTGTTCGAGGGTCGTTTCATGTAAGGTATTTTCTCGATTCTTTATTTTCTTACAGAAATACTTATTTTGTTTTATTACGTCAGATCCTGTCGCTTAATATAAATAATCTAAGAAAACATTAATGGAAGAATGACTATAATAGAAGAGGGGAGGGAGGAAGTAAAAGGAAATTGAACAGATTAACAAAGGAGATTAAACAAAGGGTAATGGAACCGAGAGCATATATATTGACAACATCTGTTTCTTACAGATTGTCATAGCAAAAGTTTCTAATTTTTGTAAACAATTTCTCCCAATATCAATATTGGTTCAGTCTTTGTATCTGTACTTTTCTATGCAAATAAAAGAGAGTGGTTTTACATTTGCAGGAATAGTAAGAACTGTGTAATCAAAATAAACACGTTTATTTCCTACGAGTTCTCATTCACTATCTAATGATTTGTGCTATACCGTCCGCACTGTTTTTTATTCATGATTTGTGAGCATACTTCCTCTTAACTTAAAAATCAATCATTATAAATAAAAACTACTAAATAGTTTATATATATGGTACTAGATTCTGCTCTATCCTACAGAAATATTATGCAGATATTGCTTTTCTCTTATTATCGTTTTACGAAATCAATAGTCAAACATTTCTTTGTCTAACAAAAAAAAAATACGTTGACATTATAGCTAATTACTCTATCTTTCTTTCCCAGTATAATTTAGCCTGATTTTCTCCTCCGCTAAAATTTGAGTTTGAGCCTGGCCATAACATCGTTGACGAAGCTGATGTTTACTTATGACGTAATCGGGGGTAAACATCTTAAACTCGTAGCAATTTTCAAGAAAAGAAGTTTGTTTTTTCTTATGTGTTTCATGCGCCTCATTAGCATAATCAATGGACTTCTTAATTTAAGAAGAAAAACTGTCATTCCTCGTAACTTTTTTCAGTAATGTTTTCTCATTTTTGAAAGGTGTGCATATTCGACTTGCTGCCCTTTTGTGTTTCCTCTTGCTGGCTTGATGAAGAAAATATGAAGATATAAACATTAGTAATAAAACATAGTTACCAGAGAAAAATTATATGTTATTGTAAGTGATGAACGACTAAATGCGTCGGTACAACAAATTGGTCACACACATAGGAGACAACTGAGGTCCCTCAAAGTCTGGCAAAATATCTTCGTTTTTTTTTTATCTTTCGCTTTCCATTAAAACTTTCGTATACCGATGAAATGGAATATTTACTCCAAAAATTACTTTTCATAAGATATAACGTAGGAATGCGATAGTATTTTTTTTTTTTTTTTCTTATTATGGCGCTTTTTCATTACGTGTCATTGTGTATCAGTCGAATTCCCCCCCAATTCGAATTTAGTCAGACATATTAGATATCAATCAAAGGCGATCGTGTGCAATCTGTCAGAGGAATGCATAACAGTAGTATGTAAGATGTGGTTAATTTTTCATCTAAACTGTGGTTTTTTTTTGTGCTTACGTTCAAAGATATGTCATATTTACGGCACTTAACATCCAATATTCTTCTTTAATTTCTTGGTGGAAATAAAAAAGACTTGGTAGTCATTTCAAACTACTTTATTTGTAAAATATTAATGGGGTCGACTCGATGACTCTCTGATATCGACTGACGTCATGGAAACAATACCAGCGCATAAACGATCCAACACAAACAAAAACGAATTAGTATAAAAGTACAAAAGAGTCAAATCTAGTTTTTTTTTATATAAACTATAACAGTTGTACTCTTCTTGAAGGAGTTTAAACAAAATGTAATGCTGAGGTATATATATATATATATATATATATATATATATATATATATATATATATATATATATATATATATATATATATATATATATTATCAATCTTACTTGCTAAGCTACGTACCTAGTTCGAAAAGCAGGATGCTATAAACCCAGGGGCTCCAAAAGGGGAAAATAGCCCAGTGAGGAAAGGAAACAATGATATTTTAAGAACATTAACACTACAATAAATATTTCCTATATATACTATGAAATTTTTAACAAAACAAGAGGAGGAAAAATAAAATAGAATAGTGTGCCCGAGTGTACCCTCAAGCAAGAGAACTCAAACCCAAGGCAGTGGAAGACCTTGCATGTACAGAGGCTAATGCACTACTCATGACTTAGAGAACAATAGTTTGATTTTGGAGTGTCCTTTTCATGGAAGAACTGCTGACCATAGCTAAAGCGTCTCTTCTACCCTTACTAAGAGGAAAGTGGCCACTGAACTGTTACACTGTAGTAGTTAATTCCTTGGGTGAAGAAGAATTGTTTGGTAATCTCAGCGTTGTCAGGTCTATGAGGACAGAGGATATAATATATAAAGAATAAGCCAGACTATTCGGTGTATGCGTAGGTAAAGGAAAAATTAACAGTAACCAGAGAGAAGAATCCTATGTTGTACTATCTGCCCAGTCAAATTACGCAATATCTCTCTAGCGGTAGTATCTCAAAGATTGGCTGGTGCCCTGGCCAACCAAAACTTATAATCACATTCTCACACGTAGCGATCCAATAAGCTTGTACTTCATACAAGTAACTCTGTGACGCCTTAAATGTCACATATATCGCAATAATATCCATAAGTACAAAACATACCCTCTGCAGCAGTACTCACCGTCGCCAGCCACCCCTATCGCAAAGCTTTTTCAGCTCTCTCAACACCCTTTGGGGTACCAAAGGGCTTCGCTCGCCCTCAAGGAAATAACCAGTATCGCTCCCTTGCAACCTGCTGCACATAGCTCTCCTCGTGAGGTGAACCTACTTCGTGCCCTTTGGGTATGCCGTTTACCCAAACCTGTACGCGCTGCCAAACCTGATGTCGATAGTTTACCATAAAGGACTTGATGACCAAAGCCGACGCCCTTATGGACAGCCACTTCACGACCTTCAAGACCTCCATCAACGGCTCCACTCCCAAAGAACAAGACACCTATTCAATGTCAACCGAAGCTGACGTGAACTCTGTAGGACACACACACCTAACCCGTGACGTGCCGGAGCGCCGACAAAGCCACCATTCATCCACCACTCACTCACACTCCAACCAACGACTTCTACAGCCATTTACTGCCGGCCATCGACCGCAGTTTTTCTACTACCACTCAACATTAGGAGCTGCCGCGAAGAAAAGTGCCAAGGATTGTCATTGGCCAAAAAACATGAGTAGGCCATTGCTCGTGGCGGTGGCCTCCCGTGTTTGTAATCTTTTCTTTTTACATGATGCAGGAGCGGGCATGCGATTTTTGGTGGGCACGGGTGCTTGTCGTTTTCTTTTGCCAAGGAAATCTTCAGGAAACGAAGTAGTCTGTCTAAGTCTGCCGACATCTGCCTGGTAGCTGCCAACGGATCTGCAATACCCACCTATGGATACGAAAACCTCACATTATCGTTTGGAAATGGCAAATGTAATTGGAAGTTTCTCGTTGCTGACGTCAAATTGCCAATCCTCAGTGTGGATTTCTCCTCTCATATTCACCTTCTGGTCGATGTCGCTTACCGACGATTGGTCAACGCAGACTCATACTCCAACCTTGCTCTCCACTTTAGCGCACATCCTCAGGTCATACCTAGTAGTTTTCAATCCAGAACTTCGCCAAACGCCAACGGCTCCTGCCAAACACGTTATTTCTCACCATATCAAGACGATGGGACCCCCAGTTTTAGCCTAATTCAGATGTATGGCACTGGATAGATTGGTAGACACTAAATAGATGTTCGTCAAAAGGGAAGAAATGGGCCTTTGCCAAAAGGCCTCCAGCCCATGGTCGTCACCTTTACATATCATCCGGAAGAAAGGCAGCTCCCTCTTTCCATGTGGGGATTACAGGTTCCTGAACATGCAAACAGAACCGGATTAATACCCACTCCCAAACATCGCCGACGTGACCTCCCTCCTGTACAAAGCGAAGGTTTTCTCCACCTTCGACCTCCTGAAGGGGTAGTATCAGGTGCGTATGAACCCATAAGACATCTCCAAGACCGCCATCACCACTCCCTGTTTTGGCCTTCATAAGGCAGGGGCCACTTTTCAACGTCTCATGGATGGCATCATAGGGGACCTCCCCTTCTGTGTAAGTTATGTGGACGATATACTTGTGTTCTCTTCGTCAAAAGAGGAACACCTTCGTCACCTGCGCATCGTGCTCAACCGCCTATAACAAAACAGCCTTGTAATCCGGTGCGACAAGTTTACCTTTGCTGCCAAAGAAGTGTCGTTCTTAGGGCACCGCATCACTCCTGAAGGAGTCCATCCCCTCCCTGAGAAGGTAGCAGCCGTGACGCCCTTGACCCTTAAAGCACTGCAGGAATTCTTGGGCATGATCAACTATTATCACCATTTTCTGCCAGTCATTGCCGCAACTCTTGCTCTCCTTTACACCTCCCTCAAGGGCAAGCTAAAAGACCTGAAGCGTGGTCCCTTTCAAGAAGCAGCCTTCTGCAATGCAAAGAGTGCCCTATCAACTGCTGCTGCTCTCACTTTTCCCGTCCCACATGCCCCTCTCCTTCTCTCTACCGATACCAGCGACGTCGCTATTGGTGCAGTACTCGAACAGGTGGTCAACGGCTTGCCCCGCCCATTGGCTTTCTTCAGCAGAAAACTGTCCAAGGCTGAATCAGGTTATTCTACCTTCGATCACGAATTGCTGGCGGTGCACTTTGCAGTCCGTCACTTTTGCCATTTTTTAGAAGGTACACCCTTCGTCATTCGCACAGACCACATGCCTCTGGTACACTCATTCACTTGACAGTCTGATGCCTGGTCCGCCTGTTAACGCTGGCATCTCTCCGCCGTGACTAAATACAATTGCACCCTTCAACACGTCCCTGGGAAAAGGAATCCCGTTGCCGATGCCCTGTCAAGAAACATGTTGGCCGCCGTTCACCTGGGATTGGATTAAAACCCTTTGGCTGAAGCCCAACAACCGGATCTAGAGTATCAAGCATGTAGGACATCCTGCACATCCCTCCGTTGGGAAGATGTCCCCCTCGACGACTCCCACACCACCCTCTTTTGTGATGTAAGTACTGATAGACCGCAACCATGGATTCCTGCTCCAATGAGCTGACACGTGTTTGATTTCATTCACATCCTTTCACATCCCTCGCGCCGTTCTACTGCACAGCTGCTGAAGACAAATTTCATTTGGCACGGCATTACTAAGGATGCTAAGGAATGGGTCGCCATTGATCATATAAAACCTGCTTATCTCCTGCCAGATGACCCACCAACAGTTCGCCTCTCTAGATCAGGGCACCCTATTTAACATGTACAGTATGTCCTTTTTAGGTGGGGAGCCATGTTCCACCCGCGTGTCACACGATCGTACATAGTAACGACATTTCTCTTTTTTGTATATATTATCCTTTGTATCTTTGCTCTCCCTTGCACTGACAGCAACTTTCATGAACCTGTCTGCCTATTTCTCATTGATAACTGCTAACAGTACTGGTTGCCGGTTGGACAAGAAATAGCATGTTGTATTTTGTGACCTTCTTGCCGGGACATAGTGTGTATATATACTCGGTGCGTCTTCAATAAAGTACTTAGCTGCTTTTATCTCACTTTTGAGTCATAACCTACTCTTGGCACGTCACACTATAATCTTTCTAAACAAAATGGTGACTTGAATTTAGCCAAGAAACAAGACACACATTTTTTTCGTACCTTTTCCTTATACGAAATAATTCAATCCAGGAGAAAACCTTGAATCCTGACAAATAGAGATTAAGAGGAATCGAAAGCATCTTTAAAAAGCATGACAGAAAAAGCATCTCTAAACTTCTAAAAAAAGCATCTGAAAAAGAATCTCAAAAGGGCATCTAAAATCATCCTTTCAAAAAAATCTTAAAATAAGTGTCTAAAAGGCATCTCAAAAAAGCTTTTCAAGAAAATCTTCTATAAGAGCATCTAAAAAATTGTCAAAAAAGGTTAAATAACTCGTTCGGGTAATTACGAAGAATCTAACTCCTTCGGCGACCGGAAAGGTTCTTCACCCAGAGGCCTTCTTGAACTCCGGTCTTCTTCTATCTTTTTTTTCCTTCTTTCTTTTTCTCCTCGAAGTGAATTTTCTGGTCCATAGAAATCACCACTCTCTGGTTTTTATGTTAGTTATGCAAGGAAATGACTGATTGAACGCAAGGCGATTTTGTTTATGAGTTGAGAACGCAATGCAATATAATTATAATTTCTTTTCATATCTCCCATTATTTGGATTCGTATTTTAACTCCCATATAAGCTATAAGTAAAACGTCCATACCAAAATTCAATAAAATATCAAATTCCCAAGTTTGTTAAGATACATATTTTACATGCATCTATCCCTCAAGTAGCCTAATTCTATAAATAGCCCAGCGGCATAGTAAGAAATATGAAACCAATTGTTCAAATTGTTCTAAAAGCACCAAAATTGGCACACATGTGGATTAATACATTCTGAACAATTTTGGATATGGAGGCATTCAAGATTCTCCCCGTAGCACATTTGGCGGCCATTTTTCAAAATGGCCGCTATTTACCGTTAGCGTCATTGAATATGTACCATAATTTGTCTTTTTGTGGATGCTAAAGGTGATAAGTGTGCTAGAGGTGATAAGTATTGTACAATTACACATACTTCTGTGCTTACCAAATAATTTGGCTACCATTTCACAAGAAAATGAATTTTACTTTGCAGCGGCAGCGTTGGTGGCAGTGACGGCGGCTGCAGTAATAGTATAGTGTTGATAGTCATGGTGCTTGTAGTAGTAACTTGTGGTAACATGGTGGTGTTTTGTGTCTTTGCAGGTGAGGCAGCAGCAGCACCACCTGACATCAGAGACGCGTTGTTCCAGACTGCAGCCATGGCAAAGAAGTTCCAACTGGTCGATACTTTTGAGCAACGTACTCCCACAACACCTCCTGAGACAAACTGGAAGCTGTGTCTTGTATGTCAAGAGGAGACAACAGAGTCACTTGTCTGCCCAGTACTGTCTAAACGCCGAGACCCTGGGAGTGGATACACGACAATGGCTGCAAACTTGGTCAAATTTGATGAACTCGGAGAACTGCCAAGAACTGTTCAGTTACAGAGACTAGATGAAGGACAAGGTGTTGAGGTGACAATGGTTGCCCACCAGGCCAAGTGGCATAAAACATGTATGCTCAAATACAATAACACAATGCTACGAAGAGCAGAGAAGAGACGCATCGCAAGCAGCTCAGCATTTGATAGTACTGACAATGTCCAGGCCAAGCGCGCCAGAACACACTCTTCAGAAGCCACTACCAGCGGCACCTCCTGCTTTTTCTGTGGAAAGTCTGGCACAGAGACCCTACATGAAGTAACAACCTTCCAGGTGGACACACGCGTACGGAAGTGTGCAGCGCAAGTTGGGGACAATGAACTCATAGCCAGGCTCAGCATGGGTGATATGGTGGCTCTGGAGGCCAAGTACCATTCCAAGTGTTTGTTGGCTCTTTACTATCGTGCAAAGACCACTGTAGAAGCCGAGCAGAAAACTGACCATGAAGGTGTAATGTCAAGAATCGTACTGGCTGAACTGGTCCTGTATATCGAGGAAACCCACCTAGAAGAGGGCACCACCCCAGTCTTCAGACTCGCAGAACTTGTACAGCTATACACAACAAGAATGGAACAGCTCGGGGTTGTTTTGTGCCAGAAAGTTAATAGCACAAGGCTGAAAGAGTGCCTGTTAGCCCAGATACCAGGCCTGAGATCCCACAGCAAAGGCCGAGATGTTTTACTAGCGTTTGATGAAGACATTGGTGAGAACTGGCAAACAAACATCCAGACGTCTTCACAGAGTTTAGCAAGGGACACTTCACAGTCCAGAAGACCAAGAGGATCTTTTCAGCAATCCCTCTTGACCAAGGACATGAGCAGAACAACGCGTATGTCAAGGGTGATGGAGGAGCCATCGGCCTCACAGACAATCCAACTGCACTGAGGCGCTGGATGGTTGCCGGACCGGAGGTTGCTAGAGTGATTGTGGAATTTGACGACTTCAATCTGCATCCACACGATCAAGAGGAGACACGTCACCACGAAGAGACACCAAGTGTGCAGAACACTTTTGCCAGAGATGTGCGCTCACTCGTGGCCGTCATTGAAGAGCTGGGCAACCCTTTCGAGGAGGACAGTCAGGACTTGCTGGTGCTCGACACAAAGGAGATCGCAGACCCTGCAGTCATAGAAACAGTCCGTAACGCCAAGCAGATTGGCCAAGACCAGTTTGAAGCATTCTCAAAGGAATGCATCGTGGATAGAACCAAGTCCATTGAGGTGGCAATCCACCGGAACAAGCTACCACTGTTTGCGACCAAGAGAGGACCCAATATACCCAAAGGAAAAGAACAGGTCAAATCTCTGAAGAATGATGTTGCGCTCTTCGCACGATTATATATCGGCTGCCAGACCCGTGATGGGAATCTAGAAGAGTTCTTCAGGCATGAAAATCAGCAATGCCCTCCAGCTTTATCTGACGGAGGGAGACTGTACCTAGGGAGCAAGAGTGACTTGCTGGTGTGCCTTGAAGGCCATGCTGAGCCTCAGTTTGAAGCTCCTACTGTCACTGCTGTTGTCCTCGATGGAGCAGTAATCGTACAGATGTTGAAGCCGGGTACTGCCAACACGTTCGAGGAATATGCACAGCAAGTGTTCATCCCATACGTTGTACAACGTTTCCAACATGTATCACGTCTTGACCTTGTGTGGGACAGCTACAGAGCAGATTCCCTGAAGGCATCAACCAGAGAACAGCGTGGAAAGGGAGTACGTCGGCGTGTTGTCGACTCAGCAGTCATACCAGGAAATTGGCAAAGTTTCCTGCGAGTTGATAGCAACAAAGTGGAGCTCTTCAGCTACCTCTCCACCATGCTTGCAGAGTCCTTTCAAGAAGAAGGCAAGGAACTGGTCGTCACTGATGGGGAGCAGGTGATCTGTGTTCCACAGCAAGAGGATGTCAACTCACTCGCACCATGCAACCAAGAAGAGGCAGACACCCGCATGATGCTACATGTAGCACATGCTGCACAACATGGTCACCACCAGATACAGGTTCGAACAGTAGACAGTGACGTCGTGGTCCTAGCAGTGATGGTAGTCCAGAAACTACCAGCTGGAGACGAACTCTGGGTAGCCTTTGGGACAGGCAAGAACTACCGCTACATTGCAGCCCATGAAATAGCTTCCTCCCTTGGTCCAGAGAAGGCATGTGCTCTTCCAATGTTTCATGCCATCACAGGGTGTGATACTGTGTCAGCCTTCGTCGGACATGGGAAGAAATCTGCCTGGGCAACATGGAACACGCTGCCAGAACTCACTGATGCCCTGCTGAGTCTGGCAAATGCACCCACAAGCATCCAAGAGGATACAATGCATGTCATCGAGAGGTTTGTCATACTCCTGTATGACCGCACAAGCAAATGCAAGGACGTCAACAAGGCGAGAAAGCAGCTCTTTGCAAAGACGAACTCTGTTCAGAACATCCCGCCAACCTACGCTGCGCTGGAGCAGCATGTGAAGAGATCTGCCCTTCAGGGTGGTCATGTCTGGGGCCAGGCATTGGTACCAACGCCCGTGCTCCCTCCACCAACAGACTGGGGCTGGCATCGGAGTGATGATGGGCTCTACACACCACTCTGGACCACACTCCCTGAGGCATCCAAGGCCTGCTATGAGCTGGTGTCTTGCGGATGCAAGAAAGGCTGCAAAAACCGCTGCAAGTGCAAGAACGCTTCACTGCAATGCACTGGTCTATGTTTCTGTGAAGGCGAATGCCAGTAGATTGGGACAGAAAACTTGCTAACCAACATTATGATCTGTAGACATTCATAATTCTGGTGACCAGATTTGAAAAGTTCGGAATCATAATTAACATAGTGTGGCAAAATCTACGTTATTGTATTACATGTATGTACTGCAGGATTACACAAGTACTGTGCCTAGAGACTGGGCTTTTGGTCGACTATATAACTACAACCTGACCATACTGTAAACTTCCCGTACTCTGTGTATTATTTTGACTAGCAATTTTGCCAGCAATTTGAAATAAAAAAGCAACTTGAGCAATTAAAGTGTGTTCCTGAAATCAGGTACTGGTTATTAGAGGTATTATGTCATTGAGTATTGAAATCTTCATCAAATGTCCACTTTTTCCACAAAATGGCGGCCAGTTTGGGGGCCATTTTTGAGAAGATTCATCTAAATATCTGTTAAACATTTATTGATGTTAATTCTGATGTAAAAAAAGGGAATTTTGGCCCATCTAGCACCAAACTAACGACACATAATGAAGTCTATGTAATGACGCTAATGTTAAATGGCGGCCATTTTGAACAATGGCCGCCATATCTTCCTAAGGGCTAATCTTGAATGCCTCCATATCCAAAAATGTTTAGAATATATTAATCTACATGTGTGCCAATTTTGGTGCTTTTAGACCAATTTGAACAATTGGTCTGCTATGCCGCTGTACTAAAATAAACTTGCCAAAGAAATTGGGTTTTTTATAACTTCCTATTCTGCTTTTAGATCAAATTCTTCAACTTCAGCAATGTTGATTTAAAAAATTGAAAAAGTTCTTGGTAACGACAATTACATTCAAAATTTTTCGAGCTAAAGAAAATTTGTAAGGAAATCAAATTTGGGATTTTTGGTGTAAAATTGTCTAAAGTGCCATGGCATATCTTGTCAATCAAATAAAACTGTTGCCAACAAGAAGGAGAGAGAGAGAGAGAGAGAGAGAGAGAGAGAGAGAGAGAGAGAGAGAGAGAGAGAGAGAGAGAGAGAGAGAGAGAGAGAGAGAGAAGGGGGTGGATGCAGCATATTGCTTACAACATAAATAAGACATTTTAGGACAAAGTTATCTTCGATACCTTACAAATGTTTTTTGTTTTTATTAAGATTTATTTTTCTTTTTCAGCCAATTTCTCTCTCTCTCTCTCTCTCTCTCTCTCTCTCTCTCTCTCTCTCTCTCTCTCTCTCTCTCTCTCTCTCTCTCTACATTAGGAGAAAACTGAAACCTTTTTACATTTGCAAAAGCTGAAAAATTTTGAGGGGCTTATAAAGCTGAAACGTTTTTATGTTAGTGGAGAGCTGAAATTTTCTAATATTGGTGGTAAGCTGAAACTTTCTTACGTTGGTGGAAAGTTGAAACTTTGTTTACGTTGTTGTAAGCTGAACCATTTTTATGTTGTTAGAGAGAGATATGAAACATTCTTGAGGTAGCTTTTACATACACATCATGATGAAATTTTGTATGTTCAGTACTTACGTCTCGTTTTTTACTTTTTCTTTTCTTTATTTTTCTTTTCTTTTCCATCCAGGATGCTTGAGGAAAGATAAAATATCATTAAGTTATTGGCAAAACTAAATCCTTTTTACTTTGTTAGAAAGCTGAATAATTTTTACATTAGTAGGAAATTTTAAATGTTTTCTTGTATGTGGAATGCTGAAACATATTTAAATTAGTAGAAAGCTGAAAAGCTTTTACGTTGGTATAAAGCTGAAACGTTTTTACGTTTGGGGAAAGCTGATACTTATTTACGTTCATGGAAAGCTGAAACTTTTTTACGTTGCTGGAAAAAATAAAATTCTATTTTACATTGGATGAAAGCTGAAATGTTTTTGCCTTGGTAGAAAGTTGATTTTTTTTTTTTTTTTACATTGGTGGAAAGCTGAAGCTATTTAATGTTGGGTAGATGGAACTTTTTACATTAGAGGAAGGATGGAACCATTTCACGCTGGTAGAAGGCTGAAACTTTTCTGGGTGCTAGAAAGCTGAAACCTATTTATGATTATGAGAAGTTGTACCATTTTTATGTTTATGGAAGCCTAAAATATTTTTTGGGCTTAGGCCATGTCCTCCTGATGGAAGTTCCTAATAGGTATCTTCCTAGGGTATATTTGACTACAGTGATATTCCCAGAGAATTTTACCTTAAGGTATCCAGAATTCTAACTCCTGGAGCGAATATCCCTAAATAATCTCACAGGGATATCGCATAATATCAGAGGACGTATTCTTGACACGTCACATAGCTATCTTTACCCCGAACAGTATTAACGCTTCGAGGGGGAATAGTGACAAGAATCTGAAATGAGAATGAAAAGAGAGCCGCTCATAAGGCATCTCTCCTATTCTGTTTCCAGTGTGTATCTGATGAAGGCAGTAGCGCCCTCTTTATTCCTTTTCGTATAGCTATACTACTTGGTGTTTTCCCTTGTGTTCTCTCGTTATTTTGGATTTAATTCAACATTTTGATGACTTTTCAGGCCTCTGCTGCCTCTGGAAAGTTGAGTATTATCTTTACTGTGGATAAATGTAAGCTCTTGTCGTTTTGAATTAAATCAAAAGTGATATTAACGTAAACAAGAGCTGTTGCCTACCAGAGGCATCCTGGATGCTATCGCTCGCTATGGGTCATTTAGTTAGCTAGAGCGACGTTCCCGGTTTATTATGCTTTAATAATCTAGCTATTTAGCTCCTCTAGGAATGCTTATATAATGCCGTTAGTTTTTAGTTCGGTGATATAGGTAACCGATCTTGCCCTTCGCAAGGCTTAGTAGCCTAGGCGTCTGGCCCTAGTACTTTCATGCAGGATATAAGTTTTTCCAAGTGTTATATTATTGAAGCTATAGGCAAATATTTTATACATGTAAGATATTGTTGAACGTTCTTTCCAAGATTGTATACGAGAGAGTTTCGGCGAAATAGGTAATCGATTCTCACCTTACCTAGGCTAGTATCCTAGTTACAATAGTATACTTTCGCACATCCCCGATTGTTTATTTCTCCTCCGGAGGCTAAGTTCAATCCATTTCTCCCTCTTAGTAAGCCTTCGGCTTAATCCTAGCGGTTCTATCTGTATAATAATTCAGGTATAACTATATTAGGATATGTCTGTCCTGACCCGATAACCAGAGTGACTGGTTTTTTGGGTTAGGGCAGAACATCAGAGTTTCTAGTCATTGGTCTGCTTCTTCCTGGCATAGTGAATGAGTCTCCTTTGCTTGGATAGGGGCGGACACAGGAAGCTTTGCTTCCATAGTCCATGTCTGAAGGATTCTGTATGAGATGATTGCTTCCTCTAGTGGTCTAGCAGACTGTCCTCTGTTGTTTTTCTCGGGCTGGAGAATGAGTTTTCTCCAATGCCCGGTGAAATTACTTCACATAACTTTGTTCTGGTTGGGAGGAGGATAGCAAGTATTGCCAGTCTTCCTCCCTAATAGAAAACTCTTGGTTAGGATGAGCTTCCCTAGCTGCTGAGTGTGTCTTTTGCTAGAAAGAAGTCTATACGACCCTTATCCCTTCCCCACCTCTCTTTCTTTTATTATCTTTCGGCCGCAGTCATACTTCCATACCTAGTATAGGTTAGGATGGAGGACCGGCTCTGCTCTCTGGCGGCTGGCAATTACGTGTCGGCCGGCAGAGACCCCTTGTTCTTTGCAGAGTGAACCCCAGACCTCCCTTAGTCTCCCTTCCATGTCTGCCGGTAGAGTCCGGCAGGCTATGGATTCTTTGGAACCCTGAATGCTACATTCTCCCCTTCCATAAGTTCACTCTTTCTGGATGGGAGGTTGTATGGCAATACCGGCTTATAACCTTACATCTATTCTGTTTCTCTTACTAGTGTTTTGTACCCCTTCCCGGCAGCCGGGCAGCTGGAAGTTCTCTGGTTCTTAGCCACTGTCGGCAGGCATGGGTATTGCTACCTTTGCCTGCCGACAGTGGAAACACAGCCCGAAATCTGCTGGCCTCTACAATTAGCGGCCGACAGACGGATGTTAGTGTTTTCAGCTGCCGGCCGGCAATGATTGCCAGCCGGCACACATTTGCGAACCAGAGACCTGCCGACTATTAGTTAAAGGTAGTATATCTTTGAACTATACGGGGGTAAATGCCGGCCGGCACATGCTGGAGCACGCCGGCACAGCAACATGCCATGTACAGTGGTTTCTATATTTGTAGTGTAGTACACACTGCATTAATAAACTACAGTACAGAGTTTGTTGTAACACTAAAGTTCTTCCAACATACTTAATGTTATCTTGTACAGCCTTTTGTTGAGACCGTACAATATATAGAAAGTGAGTTCTTTCTGTATTCATTCTATCCCGTTTATTAAAACTTTATTTCAAGGTGTGAGCTACACCTTAAATTTCCGTTTAGGAAATTACATAAGGTAATCTAGAATAGAATTGACCTTATTTTTAATATTTTGGGAGGTTACAGCAATTGGCTTGGCAGGAAATACAAGTATGTGCCTTTCCTTCTTTCTTTTATAGCTTTACTGTGTAAGCTACATTTTATCGACATAAGTGAAAAGCCTTCACTTGATACTCATGGATTTTCCTTCTCTTTACAGGAGGACCATCCGAAGTGCGGGAGTGTATTCTGCAATGTCTGCAGTAAGAACTTCTGTGGACATCAGTTTTGCAGGAGGCACGCAGCATGCGCAGCCTCCAGAGGTGATCTCCGGTATTGGGACCCTAAGGTTTGTACTGTATGTTCTAACCTGATTACCGAGGCTTTTGATAATCCTAAGTCGACGGAGTCAAGGGATGCTGCCAGAGAATGACTGAACTTGAGAAGGACTACCTGTATCTGTTCCCTAGTTGTGTTACGACTAGGAGTATGAAGAAGAAAGTAGCTGCTGAAAAAGAAGAAAACGAAATTGAAGGAGCGATGAACTTGGAGGATTTGTTTTCCGAAGATGAGGATTCCCTTAATGGTACGCAAGAGTAGAACTCCCAAATATGCCCGAGCGAAGAAGAACGACAGCCAAACGGATTAGAGGACAAAGAAGAAATGGACTTGGAAGAAAAAGAAAACTCGACGTTAGAAGTAAGACAAGTGTGTAGGAAAAGACTGATAGGATTGCAATGGAAGGATCCAACGTTAACAGAGTTATTGTACCGTGTGGCGGACGAGAGGGAGGCACAACAGTCACTGACCTGTTATTATTTTAAAGATGGGTTGCCTACGAGGAAGCATAGACCCGCCGATATCCCAGGGAATGCCAAATGGTGGATATTTGGGCAGATATTATTTCCCACACCATTGAGAAGAAAGGTGATCGCCGTCACGCACGAGACGTGACACATGGGTATAAGGAAGATGACGGAGAAGATAATGAAACATTCTTTCTGGCCTGGCATGCATAAGGATGTTAGCCAGTTTTCTCTTGCATGTCACGTATGCCAAATGACTGGGAAACCGAACGAGTACATTAAGGAAGCTCCCTTACACCCGGTAGAAGTGCGAGGAGAACCCTTCAGCAAGGTAATGATCGACATTTTAGGACCTTTACCAAAGACGAAGAAAGGTCACGAATATATGTTAACCTTGATATGTCCAGTAACAAGATACCCAGAAGCCATATCCATCAGGAACATCAGTGCCAAAATAATTGCCGGGAAGTTACTAGACTTTTGTGCTAAGTTTGGTACAAAGTGACCAAGGAACGAATTTCACGTCAAAATTATTTCAGGACGAAATGAAACTGTTGGATGTAAAACAACAACTATCAACTGCTCATCATCTGGAAACCCAAAGGGCATTAGCGAGGTTTCATCAAACTTTAAAAAGTATGTTAACGAAGTTTTACAATGAAATGAGGAATGAATGGGACATCAGACTACCGTTGATGTTATTCGAGGTACATAATGCTTATCAAGAAAGGATGGGATGTAGCCGGAATTAAATGGTATTTGGACGAGAAGTACGAGGACCGATTAAAATGTTTGCAAAAAAATGGAAGGACTGAGAGGAAACAGTTGGAGAATATATAAAAAATTTGAGGAAAGGGGTCGGCAAGATCAGGTTTTTTTTTTCTAGAAAACATTAAGA
>NC_090756.1:85555394-85562894 GCF_036898095.1 Palaemon carinicauda
CCGAATATGTAATTAGGAAGAATATCTTCGTAAATTGTTACTAAAAAGTAATTACGTAAATGGCAATATGGGGGGCAATTTTCCGGGGGGCAGTAGTCCTACGGGGCCAATTGTCCTGGGGGCAGTTGTCAGGGGGCAACTGTCCTGGGGGCAGTTGTCTCGGGGGCAGTTGTCCTAGATCCCACTGAATTCTTGCATGTATTCTCTTCTAACCTTTTCATTCATTTCTTGGTGTATTATTGCCTCTACTTCTATAATTTTGTTATTATTATTATTATCATTATTATTATTATTATTATTATTATTGTTGCTGTTATTATTATCATTCTTTTTATTATTAATATTATTAATGTTATTATTATTACTATTATTATTATTATTATTATTATTGTTGTTATTATTATTATTATTATTATAATTATTATTATTATTATTATCATTATTACTATTTATGCCCCAAGAATAGCGCCAACGTTATCCCTGCGTGTCGTAAGAGGCGACTAAAAGGGACAGGACGAGGGGGCTAGGAACCTCCTCTCCTGTATCTACATCCTGTGAGACATCGACAAAGAGATGGAGCTGGGGGGAGAGTGACTGCTCCTCGCACTCTAGTTTTGGGGTGTTTGAATGTGCGTGGATGTAGTACGATAGAGAGTAAAAGATGTGAAATTGGAAGTATGTTTAGGAATAGAAGGATGGATGTATTGGCCTTTTGTGAGACGAAGATAAAAGGAAAGGGTGAAGTGATGTTTGGTGAAATGTCTGGTAGAGTGTCTGGGATTGAAAGGGGAAGAGCGAGAGAGGGTGTGGCTTTATTGCAGAGTGAATGGATGACAGGTAAAGTAGTGGAATGGAAGGAGATATCATCTAGGTTAATGTGGGTAAGGGTTAGGTTGGGTAGGGAATGTTGGGCGTTTGTCAGTGCGTATGGGCTAGGTAGTGAGGAAAGTGAAGAAGAGCGGAATGAGTTCTGGAATTAATTAACTAGGTGTGTAGAAGGACTGGGTAGAAGGAATTATGTAGTTGTCATGGGTGACTTAAATGCTAGAGTGGGCGCTGGAGAGGTAGAAGGTGTCATTGGGAACTATGGCGTACCAGGTGAAAAGGAGAGTGGTGAGAGACTTGTAGATATGTGTTTTAAGCAAGAGATGGTGATAAGTAATAGCTTTTTCAAAAAGAAAGATAAAAATAAGTATACAGGGGTAAGAGTGGCAAATGGAAGAGTAGTAGAAAGGGCATTAATGGATTATGTGTTGATAACTAAAAGAATGTTTGGAAGATTGAGAGACGTGCACGTGTTTAGGGGTATGACTAACGGTATGTCTGATAATTTTTTGGTGGAAGGAAAATTAGTTGTAACAAAAGAATGGGGGAATAGAGTAGGTGGTTGTAAAAGGGAGTTAGTGAGGGTTGAAGAGCTAATAAAACCTGGGATAAAAAGTAAATATCAGGAAAGGTTGAAAATGATATATGACGAAGTGAAAGTAAGAGAAACTGGAAATTTAGAAGAGGAGTGGAAGTTAGTAAAAGAAAATTTTGTTGGGATTGCAAGTGATGTGTGTGGAAAGAAGCTTGTTGGAGGCAGCATGAGGAAGGGCAGTGAATGGTGGAATGAAGGAGTGAAGGTGAAAGTGAAAGAGAAAAAGAGGGCTTTTGAAGAATGGCTGCAGAGTAATAGTATAGAGAAGTATGAAAAATATAAAGAGAAAAATGTGGAAGTAAAGCGCAAGGTACGTGAGGCAAAGAGGGCAGCTGACCTGAGGTGGGGTCAAGGATTGGGTCATTCATATGAAGAGAATAAGAAGAAGTTTTGGAAAGAAGTGAAGAGAGTAAGGAAGGCTGGCTTAAGACTTGAAGAGACAGTGAAAGATGGAAATGGAAGGTTGTTAAAAGGAGAGGAGGCAAGGAAAAGGTGGGCGGAATATTTTGAAAGTTTACTGAATGTTGAGGATAATAGGGAGGCAGATATAATTGCTGTTCCAGGTGTTGAGGTGCCAGTGATGGGAGATGAGAATGAGAGAGAGATTACAGTAGATGAAGTGAGGAGAGCATTAGATGAAACGAGAGTAGGAAAAGCATCTGGTATGGATGGTGTGAGAGCTGAGATGTTGAAGGAGGGGGGTGTAACTGTACTTGAATGGTTGGTGAGATTATTTAATATGTTTTTTGTGTTGTCAATGGTACCAGTAGATTGGTTTTGTGCATGTATTGTACCACTATGTAAGGGAAAGGGAGATGTGCATGAGTGTTGTAATTCAAGAGGTATTAGTTTGTTAAGCATAGTTGGAAAAAGTGTATGGTAGAGTAATGATTAATAGGATCAAGGATAAAACAGAGAATGCAATCTTAGAAATACAGGGTGGTTTTAGAAGAGGTAGGGGTTGTATGAATCAGATTTTTACAGTTAGGCAGATATGCGAGAAATATTTAGCAAAAGGTAAGGAGGTGTATGTTGCGTTTTTGGATCTAGAGAAAGCGTATGATAGAGTTGATAGGGAAGCAATGTGGAATGTGATGAGGTTATATGGAGCTGGTGGAAGGTTGTTGCAAGCAGTGAAAAGTTTCTACAAAGTTAGTAAAGTATGTGTTAGGATAGGAAATGAAGTGAGTGATCGGTTTCCGGTGAGAGTGGGGCTGAGACAGGGATGTGTGATGTCGCCGTGGTTGTTTAACTTGTATGTTGATGGAGTGGTGAGAGAGGTGAATGGTCGAGTGCTTGGACGAGGATTAAAACTGGTAGACGAGAATGACCATGAATGGGAGGTAAATCAGTTTTTGTTTGCAGAGATACTGTACTGGTTGCAGACACAGAAGAGAAGCTTGGGCGATTAGTGACAGAATTTGGAAGTGTGTGTGAGAGAAAGAAGTTGAGAGTTAATGTGGGTAAGAGTAAGGTTATGGGATGTACGAGAAGGGAAGGTGGTGCAAGGTTGAATGTCATGTTGAATGGAGAGTTACTTGAGGAGGTGGATCAGTTCAAGTTTTTGGGGTCTGTTGTTGCAGCAAATGGTGGAGTGGAAGCAGAAGTACGTCAGAGAGTGAATGAAGGTTGCAAAGTGTTGGGGGCAGTTGAGGGGGTAGTAAAAAATAGAGGGTTGGGCATGAATGTAAAGAGAGTTCTATATGAGAAAGTGATTGTACCAACTGTGATGTATGGATCGGAGTTGTGGGGAATGAAAGTGATGGAGAGACAGAAATTGAATGTGTTTGAGATGAAGTGTCTAAGGAACGAAGTGGTGAGGGTGAGAACGGGTGTAAGAGATGAGTTAGCAGCTAGAGTGGATATGAATGTGTTCAGGTGGTTTGGCCATGTTGAGAGAATGGAAAATGGCTGTCTGCTAAAGAAGGTGATGAATGCAAGAGTTGATGGGAGAAGTACGAGAGGAAGGCGAAGGTTTGGGTGGATGGATGGAGTGAAGGTAGCTCTGGGTGATAGGAGGATAGATGTGAGCGAGGCAAGAGAGCGTGCTAGAAATAGGAATGAATGAATAGCGAGCGATTGTGACGCATTTCCGGTAGGCCCTGCTGCTGCCTCCGATGCCTTAGATGACCGCGGAGGTAGCTGCAGTAGGGGATTCAGCATTATGAAGCTTCATCTGTGGTGGATAATGTGGGAGGGTGGGCTTTGACACCCTAGCAGTACCAGCTGAACTCGGTTGAGTCCCTTGTCAGGCTGGGAGGAACGTAGAGAGTAGAGGTCCCCTTTTTGTTTTTGTTTCTTTGATGATGTCGGCTACCCCCCAAAATTGGGGGAAGTGCCTTGGTATATGTATGTATGTATTATTATCATTATTATTGATATTATTATTGTTATTATTAATATTATTATTATTATTATTATTAATATAATTTTATTGTTATTATTATCATTAATATCATAATCATTATTATTATTATTATAATTATTATTATTATTATTGTTATTATTATTATTATTGATATTATTATTATTATTACGATTATTATTATTATTATTATTATTATTATTATTATTATTATTATTATTATTAAACAAGTCATAATTCTAATTGTAAACGAAAAATGTTAAAAGCCAAAGTGAGCCTCCAACCGTGAAAGAAACCCAGTGAAATTTTTCATTTCACATAACATTTCCTGGGCTCTCCTCTTGAGTACTCGCTTTATGGCTCGTGCATATCTATCCTCTTCATTTTTTTCAGATACACTAGTACCTGAAAAGACATTGTTGCATTTCCAATTTTATGAAATCACAACAACAATTCCTATACTTAAAGAAAATTGAACTGAATATTCATTTTTATATATTTATTGGTTACTTAAGGGGGTACTAAACCGAAAAAAACACAAAAAAGCTTTAATTGAAAAAGTCAATATTTCAGATCTTTTATCATTAAAAATTAGTATGAAATATATTTGAGCACTTATAATAACTTTTTGAGGTGTTTAAAGAGACAGTTATAACCCTTTAAAAAGTTGGCGAGACGCTTTCGAATGTAAGCATCTCGGTAATAAAGATTGTATTTTTTTTCTACAATTACTGGGTATTTCATTATGCCTTACATATCTGGTAGTTTCTTACAACTTTGTTCTCTTAGCAGAACGATTAATTGACCAAAGTTCACCATACAATAACCCTTTACAGCCAGGGAAAATAGTAGCATCTCGATTCCCTTGAAGAACGTTTGTTGTATTTTCGCTCTTGAAGTGATCTGTTTTTTATTGTTATTTACGTTTTTTAGATAGGTTTTTTATCCAGTATAATAATAATAATAATAATAATAATTATTATTATTATTATTATTATTATTATTATTATTATTATTATTGTTGTGTATATCATTTTATTACTAGCTCAGCTACAACCCTTGTTGTTAATGTAGGATAATATAAGCCCAAGGCCTACAACACGGAAAAATAGCCCAGTGAGGAAAGTAAATAAGGAAATAAATAAACTATATGATTAGTAATGAGCAGGTAAAATAAAATAAGATAAAATAAAATGACACTAAATTGAAATAAAATATATTCGGGGACTAAAATAAAATTCCCCAGAAGAAGTGTTTTCTCATTTTAGCATCATCTTCAGTAATTCTTGAATTTAAATAAAAAAGATGTTTAAGTCAAACCTGTAGGAGGATGAGTTAAGATATCATCTGCAACTAATAACAATGATAGTTATTATTATTAATATTATTATTATTATTGATATTATTGTTATTATTTGTAGGGATTCCGTGTGTTTTTCTTAATTCAGTTTATTCACCTGCTAATAGAGAGGATGCCTTTGATGGAATGTATTTACTATAAATTTGTGATTTTCCCTTGTCGAAAGTAATACCTTTTCTTTTTCTTTTTTTTATTGGACCAATCACGGACCAGAACCCTGCAGCTCTTCTTAATAAGGATCAGTGGATTTTTAGATTTCTGCTTCTCTAATTACCACTACTACTACTACCACTACTACTACTACTACTACTACTACTACTACTACTACTACTTCTACTATATAAATGAAAAATTTATAATGATAAAAGTAATATTAAGATTTGTTTTATAAGAGACATGAATAATGAGGATCAGACAATTTTAAGCTTTAGATCATCCGAGCAAATGAACCCTGATTTGAGGCCGATGTTTTTCCCATTTGATCTTTAAAAGAATTTTCTTCTGATCACAACCAAATACACAGAATTATACATTGGAAATGTTTCGCTCTATTAAATGGAAATTCGAGCGAAGAGTTGATTGGTCTCTGCATTGCTTGATAGGGAGTTTTAATTGCTTTTCTTGTTTGGAAAATGAGATATATTGTATATTTGCAATGTGAAAATTGTGTAAAAGAGGACATTTATGTGGCATGAAAAATAAGATAAAACATAGAATAGTATAATGGTAACATGTTTACCTAGCATTTGCAAGACAGAAGATCAATCCCAGCCCGGGACCGTGAGTTTAAGTTTTTTACTGGGGAGGATACTGGTGTAGTTTGGCGCCATTTTGGGGGTTGAGTTTGCGCAGTTGACGTTCTAGTGAGTATTTATTCAAACTGGAACTGAAGCCGGACACCTTTTACATATACCTTTATTTTGTAATTTTTTAAGGTAAACTACAATACAAAAACAAAATGTACAATAGATATATATTTATATTAAAGGTGAAAGCTATTACATTCGTCTAAAAATTATATATATTTTCTTAAGAACATGAATGGTTTTTTTTTTTTTTTTTTTTTTTTTTTTCTGTGTGTATGGGGGTATAGACTTTTCTGTGACATTTCATTATTCCAAGAAAGATGATATTGTACTTTGCTATATTCGCCGAAGAGATTCCGGGCGAAATAAGCATCACCCCCTTATGACGTCATAGCCAATCACGTTGTCTCCCACGTTGGCAACGGTCACAACACATCCCGTCAGAGGGATTATAAGTTTGTATAGTTTGGAATTTGTAAGGGGATATATTGTGACCGCTGCTAACGTGGGAGACATGATTGTCTATGACGTCATCAGGGGCGGGGCTTATTTCGCCAGGAATCTTTGCGGTGACTATTAGTAACCTCTAAACAATTAGGAGCAGATTAGGTCATGGTATCTTAAAGGTTCTAATTAGTTAAGAGTAATATTAACGGAAAAATTATTTTAAGATTTGTGCAAAGGTTTTAAAGGTCGCTCATGAGCAGCAAGGGACTAGGACAATCATATATATCCATATGATCAGAGCCCAGACCACTCTTCACCCTAACTAGAACCTAGAAAGACCAGCAAATGGCTGTTGATAACTCAGTAAATAGCGAGCAGCCTCCCCAAAACCCCAACCCCATTCCTACCTCAAAAGGAGGATGAGGTTGCAGACGATACTAGAAACCATCGAGGGACTCAAACTCCAGCCCAACAGATCACCATGAGGCGGCGTTCTCAATAGTATCTTCTCGGACACTTAACATTTCAAGTTGATTATCACAAGAACTTTACATACGAACAGATTTCTGATTTGTTCTCTATATTTTTTTCTTTCACGTTTTGTCATGTATTTGTCAAAGCGTTTGTATACTTTTCCATTTGTATTCCCATAATTTACTTTATCATATAGACATAATCTGATGAATATTATCATTTATTAGTGAGTGCCATGGGTAGATACGATACTTTTAAATTATGTTATCAAAGAGAAAAATATATATTCCCAAAGTGTGAGTAGTGATCTCCAACTACCGTATTGTTTGGTCAAACCTGTCATCACTTCACTGTCGTCAGCATTTTGAAAATAAACGGAGCTCCGACGAGAGTATCTGCAGCGATAAGGGGCCTATCCTCTTTTGACCAAGATGTCATCGTCTTTATCAGTGGAGTCAGTATATTTTGAGAAACCGAGCCTGAGGGATATTTGCGTTTATGAAATATTTCACCATGGGTAGACACGTGCTGCCTTTTTGTTACGACTTAACACGTGGTCCAGATTGCATCAGAAATTTCTTCTAGAAGCTTCCATGGCGTGATCGAAGTGAGCGTTTTTGATGAAGCC
>NC_090756.1:85577894-85582894 GCF_036898095.1 Palaemon carinicauda
TCTCTCTCTCTCTCTCTCTCTCTCCTCTCTCTCTCTCTCTCTCTCTCTCCTCTCTCTCTCTCTCTCTCTCTTATTTTAATATAATTCTTTGTTTTGTGGTATGTTTCACTGATTATTCAATAGTTTTGAAATAGAAAATTCTTGGTAGTTCCTTTTCGTTTACAAATGTAATAAAATATAATAACAAAAAAAAATAGGTAAACTTAGCAAGAAAAAACCGGAACTGATGAACGATTATATAAATTGATGAACAGATAAGCAAATATTTTCATTAAAAAAAAAAAAAACCTAGAATGGATATTGCAGGGTGATTTTGTAGCATCATCTTGTTTATATCAGTTACGGGTTTGAACTTCACATTTGAAATTACAGTCATTGGAAAAGAAGCCAGGGTATTTTGGTCTGAAACATTGCGGTGATATAAGTTGAGTAGGAAGATACGGTCCCAATGCACCCATGTGATAAATTTTTTTAACCTATATTTTCATCATACCTGAGGTCTGTGGGACTGGAATTTCTTTTTTCCCCTTCCCCCAAAAATATCCCATGCGGGTCATTTAGCCGTTTTTTGTCCGTCATCTTGGATTTCTTCCGACACAAAAGTTAGGGGAATGGAGCAAAGTAAAGAAAATTTCCACATAGAAAGAAATTGATAACAGATACAATTTAAATATCATTAGATTATGTATGACCTCCAGTTTCACAAAAAAAAAAGTTATTAGTTAGGTAATTGTTGTATTGATGACGTCACTAGGTTTAAAATGTCATGTTAAAAGGATACTAAGATAAGATTCTTGCCTTTCTTCATTGTTATTCACCCTGCACCTAAGTAAACATATCTATACGATATCTTCTTTGCTTTGGGGAAAGTGTACATGTGTAGGCATTTTTTTTTAAACAAAAGAAGTTATTTAACTCAAGTACGAAATTAATAATTCTTTATAAAAATATTCCGAAAATGGGGTTTTATATATCCTTTACCTTGTGAGTGAGCATTTTGTATAAGGATGATTAATTTGACTTCTATTAAAATTAGTTCATGCTTTATACATGGTTAGTAACATTTTGTCTAACAGGTGAAGGTAATTGCAGCTACCTTCTTAAAACTTAGGCAGTTCTACTTATGCTCGAAAACTGACAGTGTAGTCTTTCTATGTTACAGGATATGCAGACCACTGTGATTTTGAATAACGTTTATTTGTTTTGCATAAGATAACTTCGTGTGGTTAACTAGTGATGGATAATTATGTTTTTTTTTTTTTTTCAGGTAAAGAGTAAATGAACTAACACTTGGGTTGTGGTACTGCATGTTTAATTGTAGTTGTTGGGGGTAGCTTAATCACGTGAAGAGCAAAGAAATGCAGAACTGACCATGATTGCTTTTTAAAGGAATTGCAGAAGCCGGTGTGAGAATTTTCCTTTTTATTGTCAAACAATATGGGGAACTCATACTGCTTCACAATATCAGGTGTCCTCCCTAGGAAATTCTTTAGATGTTCCATGGTCTACGTGAGAAACGGCTCCTTCAGCATTATAATTCATCTATTCCTTTGAAGACTGTGTGTTGGGTAATATCAGACAATCTTGTTGGTGTGGACTTGGAAATTACAGGCTATCATCGGGTGATGTTATAAAGCCTTTACTAAAGGCCAGAATTGCTTGAAATGTATTCTATCAGATAATGGACAATCAACAATTTGATCCCCTTATAAATAATCAAATTATTCCAAGAACGTTTTCCAAAAGAAAAGCTTGATATGAAAGTTTCCGGAAAGACTGAACAGAATGTCCAGTGCACATCTTTCAAGGGAAAGGCAACAGCTTGGACTCCTAAAATCCTAAGTCCTCGAAATAAGAGAAAGTCGTTTATATCGTAAGGCTGTGGGCAAAGATTTGTTTGCAAGAGATAGTTTCCACAAGTTTTGTCATAGATAATTGAAGCTGAAATAAGTGAATCTTTTATATTGAAAACAAGGAAAATTAAAATTTTGAAGATTATCAAAACTCCTTTGATGTAGCTCTAGATTTAAAAAAATGAGAGGGTAGTTGGATAGAAGTAGGTATTGCAACTTGGAACTCTTTGCCACCTGTACTTGCTATGGATTTCCAAATCAAGATTTCTGTAGTGATAAGCTAAAACTCCTAATTCAAGGGATTCCCGGAGACAAAATATACATAACCTCCAGCTTGTGTGTATCACAAGACTCTCTATTGCAGAAGCAGTAACCTGGGCATATAGGCTTGATTCCAAAGATAAGTTCAAGGATGTTGCCTTGCACTTGCTTAGTGTTGTTCATGGGCAGTTCAGTGATTCACCACTACTTCCTTGGTCTCCTAGAGCGGACGAGCTGGATACCAGTCCATCAAAAGAATACCTCCCAATAAACTTAGTAAAGTAAACTTTCAAAAGAATATTATCCTGGGTGAAGAAAATGTGCAAAAATCGAAGATCAAAAGTCTGGTTCTTTTTATAGTTAAGGTGAGTATTGACCACCATTGTGTTCTAACAACTTTGGAACAATATCACTAGTCAATCAATCATACCTAATTAACTGTGCTCTGCCATAAATCCTATATTCACTATTTTTTTCATCTCTAAGATATCTGCAATGCTGTTACAAACAGAAAGTGGAAGTTGTCTAAACACATCCTCAGTTGCAGTACCATACACCACCTATATCAAAGTAAGCAGATCACCAATATACTTCATAGATTGGGTCAGGGTACTTGCAGGGGCCTTCAATGCTTCCTCCTCTCTCACTCTCCAAATTGCTACTGGTGAAGACAAATAAATCTTTCATGCTAAGAGGGACAACTGAAAAAAAAACTACAAACTTCCATGATTCAAACGTGCTGAACAGCATTGAAGGGATCATGATACAACAGGTGACACCAGACACTGACACTGCCAACTGAGGTAGAACTCTCCAACTCATGCAATGCAATAAGACTCGTTATTTGAAAGTTGATACCATACCAGTATTGCCCCCTTTTAATTTTTGTGGTTGAGTAGGGCCCAAATTTTCAATAGGAGATACATTCCTTCCACTCATCAGAAACAATAAGATGTACTATAGAGTGCATTGAAGAGTACCAATAATGGTCACTCATGTGTATGGTAGAAAATCATCTCGAAAGTCGACCATTGACTATTTCAACCGTATCAATTAACTGTTCACTGAATATTCTATCATCAGGGAGCTGTTGAAGTGATTAGAAGATGCTACATTGGTGGCTTGACCGAGGTATGTTCTCTGCACTTATGACCTTATGTATGAAAGCACGTGGTAACTCCTGGGCCTTTTAAAACTATTATCAGCTGAATGGGCATATTGATTGGTCATAAATGCATCTACTTCAGGATATTCTGAAATTCTACTTGAGGCTGGACTTGTAAACTATGGCTGACTTAAGATTGTGCTAAAACGGAAAGCATATGAAATAGCTTTGTCCCGTCTCTAGACGGTAAGTAAGGGAACAGAGAAATTGTTGATAGATTGCTTCACTGAGGAGGTGAATGTAGACATCACTAACCCAGTCATATTGATACATTTACAAATTTTATGTATGGCTTTGTCAAACAGAAATCTTTTGACGCAGTACGTAGAATCATGTTAGAGAAGATGGTTGGAAAAGATGAGCAACACACAACGAAATTAACCTCTTCCAATAACCAACTTACCGAGACAACCTTATCCTGCACATTGATCATGTGAACCATAGCCTTGCTGTCTACAAGCGAGCATAGATTCCAATCTTCTAGACTACAAGTCATATGATCCTGGAACAAGTTGGTAAAAAATTATGAGGGTGTTATGGAGCCAGTGAGGTTATGTGGGCCAGTACTTACCCTACCCTGGTAAACTTAGTTGAGAAGACTACAGAGGAGATGGAACAGTGTGATAATGACATTGAGGAAGAACAGTATAGCCTGTATAGTGATTATGAAGTTCAACTCAGTGATATGATAGCTAGATAAAAAATATAAACAGACAATTTTGGCAGTCCTCTTAAAATCTCAATATCAACTAGTTGTCGGTCTGTGCATTATGTTGACTCGTATTACTTAAATCTTTGTGTAACATATTTGGACATCAAATAACTATAAGAATGAATGGATGAGAAAGTACCATGGCAAGGATACAGGGACAGTATTCAACGGCTTTTGGAACATGTAAAGTCTTTTTACCATTAAAAGGAGGCAGAGAAACATGATATGTCAAATTGCAACTTCATATTAAACTCTTTAAAAAAATTTGGGGTATATATATATATATATATATATATATATATATATATATATATGTATATATATACATATATATATATATATATATATATATATATATATATATATATATATATATATGTGTGTGTATATATACATATATTTAAGAGCCAGTAATGTATAGTTTCTCCATAAAAACTTTAAACTAATATGGTTAGTTATAGAGGTAAAGGGAACATAACAATGGACAATGGGTATAATTTTTTTTACCTTTGGGTCTTTGACTTGATCTTTTGACTATTGATGAGGTCATCGATGCCCAAGTTGAATAATTAGCTGTTTTTTTGTAACTGTGCAGGTTATAATCTTACCTGTGATACCTAATTTTTACCTGTTATCAATTTCTCCCCTATGTGAAAATTTCCTTTATATTGCCCCTGCAACTAACTTTTGCGTCCTACGAAATCCAAGATGGCGGATAATGAAACAGATAAGCGACCAGTATGGAACAGTTTTTTTGAATGGAAACAAATTAAATTCTGTTCATACAGACCTCAGGTACTATAAAAAAAAAAAAGAGTATCGGGGGGCCTGCAAGTTAACCCTACTTTCCTACTCAAGTAAAAGCAGGGCTAGGCAATAGCTGCTGATAGACTAAGTAAGTAGATCTATACGATCCCCCCCCCCCTATATCCTTAACTCATAGCTCATGACAAGTAACTATCAGGTTAAAACATACTCGAAGCCCAGGCCGGCAGATGGCCAAGCAAAG
>NC_090756.1:85585394-85590394 GCF_036898095.1 Palaemon carinicauda
GTTCATTTTCCATTTATCTACACATACACAGAATAGTCTTGCATATTCATTACATATTTTCCTTTGTCCTTATACACCTGATAACATTGAGATTACCAAACAATTATCTTTGAGTTCTATTGCCGGAGTGTACACTCCGGCACGCTGGTTTATCTCATTTCTTCTTTTCTTGTTTTGTTACAGTTTTTTATAGTTTAAATAGGAAATATTTATCTTAATGTTGTTACTGTAATTAAGATATTTAATTTTTAATGTTTCCTTTCTTTACTGGGCTATTTTCCCTGTTGGTGCCCCTGGGCTTAGAGCATCCTGCTTTTCCTGCTTGGGTTTGTACCACTAATGTGTCACATAGTAATGACATTTCTCTTTCATGTATAGAGTATCCTTTATTTCTTTTCTGTCCCCTCGCACTGACAGTAACTTGTTTTAGAGTGTCTGCATATTTGAGTGCTAACTGTTAACGGAACCGGTTTCCGGTAGACAAGAAATAGTATGTCTGTATTTTGTGACCTTCTTACCGGGACCTTCTGTGTATATATACTCGATGTGTCGTAAAAAAATTACTCAGTTGCTTTCAACCCACTTTTAAGTTAGTACCGAGTCTTGGCTCGTCAGAAGTCCAGTTCCGCATCAAGGGTGTGACTTGGTCAACTACCAAAGCCGATTATGTTCATGCGGCAATACCCAAGGACACCTTCCCGGAAATCTCCGACTGGCTTTGTGAACAAGGAGACACCCTAATAGCGTATGACATCCTCAAAACACCTTCTGCAGCAGTTCTCGCAGTCGCCAGCCGCCCGTATTGCAAAGCTTTTTCAGCTCTCTCAAGAACCGTTAAGGAACCAAAAGGCTTTGCTTGCTCTGAGGGAAATGACCAGTATTGCTCGTCTACAACCTGCCGCAGACGGCTCTCCTTGTGAGGAGAACCTACTTCGTGCCCTTTGGGTACGCCGTTTACAGGAACATGTACACGCTGCCATACCCGATGTCAATAGTTTACCCATAAAGGACTTGATGACCAAAGCCACCGCCTCCACTCCTGACGAAGAGGACACCTATTCAACGTCAACCCCAGCAGACGTGAATACCGTACGACACACATTTCTACACCGTGACGTGCCTGAGCAGTAACAAAGCCACCTATCACCCAACACGCGCTCGCACCCCAACCAACGACTTCTACAGCCACGTACTGCCACCCATCGCCCGCAGTTTTGCTACTACGACTCAAGATTCGGGGCTGCCACGAAGAAATGAGCCAACGATTGTCAGTGGCCAAAAAACGTTAAAGTAGGCCATCGGATGTGGCGGTGGCCTCCCGTGTTTCTAAACTTTTCCTTTTACATGATGCAGGAACAGGCATGCAATTTTTGCTAGACACAGGTGCTTGTCGTTCTCTTTTGCCAAGGGAACTCTTCAGGACATGACGTAGTCTGTCTAAGTCTGCTGGGGTCTGCCTGGTAGCTGCCAAGAGATCTGCGATACCAACCTACGGTTACGAGAGCCTCACTTTATCGTTTGGAAACAGCAAATTTAATTGGAAGTTTCCTGTTGTTGACGTCATGTTGCCAATCCTCGGTGCGGATATCCTCTCTCATTTCTACCTTCTGGTCGATGTCGCCCACCGATGATTAGTCAATGCAGACTCGTACTTGTTGACACCTCTTCAACCCGTCCCCTCCAACCTCGCTCTCAACATCAACGCACCCTCGGATGCCTACTCCCAACTCCTCACGTCGTACCCGGAAGTTTTCCATCCGGAGCTTCGCCAAACGCCCACGGCTGCTGCCAAACATGGTATTTATCACCATATTAAGATGACGGGACCCCCAGTCTTCGCCATGTTCAGACATCCGGCACCGGATCAATTGGCAGCCACCAAACATATGTTCGCCGAAATGGAAGAAATGGGCCTTTGCCAAAAGGCCTACAGCCCATGGTTGTTAGCCTTACACCTCGTCCTGAAGAAAGATGGCTCCCTCTGCCCGTGTGGGGATTACAGGCGCCTGAACATGTAAACAGAGCCAGATCATTACCCCCTCCCAAACATTTCTGACGTGACATCCTACCTGCGAAACGCGAAGGTTTTCTCCACGCTTGACCTCCTGAAGGGGTATTATAAGGTGCCTATGAACCCAGAAGACAGCCTCAAGACTGCCATCACCACTCCCTCCCTTTTTTGGCCTTCATAATGCTGGGGCCACTTTCCAACGTCTCATGGATGGCATCTTAGGGGACCTCCCATTCTGTCTATGTTACGTGGACGACATACTTGTGTTCTCTTCCTCAAAAGAGGAACACCTCCGTCACCTGTGCATTGTGTTCTACGGCCTGCAACAAACGGCTTTGTAGTCTGATAAGACAAGTGTACCTTTGGCGCCAACGAAGTGTCGTCCTTAGGGCACAGCATCACTCCTGAAGGACTCCATCCCCTCCCTGAGAAGGTAGCAGCCGTTCAGAACTTCCCCACGCCCTTGACCGTCAAAGCTCTGCAGAAATTCTTGGGCATGATCAACTATTATCACTGTTTTCTGCCAGCTATTGCGCCCCTCTATGCCTCCCTCAAGGGCAAACCAAAAGACCTGAAGTGAGGCCCCCTTTAAGAAGCGGCTTTTTGCTACGCACAAAATGCCCTATCAACCACTGCTACTCTCACTTTTCCCGTCCCACATGCCCTTCTCCTTCTCTACGCCGATGCCAGCGATGTTGCTATTCATGCAGTACTCAAACAGGTAGTCAATGGCTTTCCCAGCCCATTGGCCTTCTTCAGCAGAAAACTATCCAAGGTATAATCGGGTTATTCTACCTTTGATCGCGAATTGCTGGGGGTGCGCCTGGCTGTCCGTCACTTTCTCCATTTCTTAGAAGGTATGTTCTTTGTCATTTGCGCAAACCACATGCCTTGGTGCACGCCTTCACTTGACAGTCTGATGCCTGGTCTGCCCGTCAACACCGACATCTCTCTGCCGTGGCTGAATACAATTGCACCGTTCAACATTTCCCTGGGAAAATGATCCCGTTGTCGATGCCCTGTCAAGAAACACGTGGACTGCTGTTTAACTGGGATTGATTTACAAATCTCAACGACAGGATCCAGAGTATCAAGCATGTAGGACATCCTGCTTATCCCTCCATTGGAAAGACGCCCCCCTCGACGACTCCAACACCACTCTCCTCTGTAACGTCAAAACTGGTAGACAGCGACCGTGGATTCCCGCTCCCATGCGCCGACAGGTGTTTGATTTCATTCATGGCCTTTCACATCTTTGCGCCGTTCTGCTGCACAGCTGCAGAAGACGAAGTTCATTTGGCATGGCATTACTAATGATACTAAGGATTGAGTCTGTGCCTGTACTCTTCCCCAAACTTCCAAAGTACATCGACAAATGGATTCAGACGTGGGCACCTTTCCTCAACCTCAGCGGCACTTCGCCCACATTCACGTCGATGTTGTAGGCCCCCTACCCACATCACAAGGACATCGTTACCTGTTTACCGTCATCGACCGCTTCACTCGTTGTCCTGAAGCCATTCCCATGGAAACTGCAACGTCAGCCTCATGTACATCTGCCTTGCTCTCAGGATGGATTGCAAGATTTGGCATCCCTGAGTATATCACTTCTGACAGGGGTACCACTTTCACCTTTCAATTTTGGACATTATTAGCAAGTCTCTTGGGCATTAACCTACATCAGAGGACTGCCTACAGCCAAGCTGCCTATGGAAGGGTTGAAAGTTTTCATTGCAACCTCAAAGCAGCTTTGCTTTCATGTCCCGCTGCAAGGACTCAAACTGGTTTACTCAGCTTCCCAGGGTCCTCCCCCGACTAAGGACCACTCCTAAAGACGCCCTGGATATCTTGGTAGCTGAAATGGTGTATGGCGATCTGTTGGTCTTCCTTGCCGATTTTTTTCCTTCTGCAACCTCCTCAGGCGATCTCCAGCGCATACGTCACGTCGTGGGAAAATCTACTCTATACCGCCAGACTTACAAACCTTCAGCAAAGCATCACATACTGACAGACTTGCATTTTGCAACGCACGTCATCCTACACAACGACAGTAACTAGCCACCGCTAACACCCTCTTTACACGGGCCCTAGAGCAGGACGCCCTATTTATTATGTACAGTATGTAATCTTTATGGGGGGAGTCTTGTACCACCCGTGTGTCACATGAGCGTACATAGTAATGACATTTGTCTTTTTAGTATACAGTATCCGACAGTAACTAGCCACCGCTAACACCCTCTTTACACGGGCCCTAGACCAGGACGCCCTATTTATTATGTACAGTATGTAATCTTTATGGGGGGAGTCTTGTACCACCCGTGTGTCACATGAGCGTACATAGTAATGACATTTGTCTTTTTAGTATACAGTATCCGTTGTATATTCTCTCTCCCCTCGCACTGACAGCAACTTGTTTTACCGTGTCTACATATTCCCTTGTTAACTGTTAACAGAAACGGTTGCCATTTTGACAAAAAATAACATGTCTGTATTTTGTGCCCTTCTTACCGGTACCTTCTGTGTATATATAGTAGAAGTGTCGTAATAAAATTACTGAGCTGCCTTCATCCCCCTTCTGAGTCACAACCTACTCTTGGCTCATCACTGGTTGTAGCCTAGCAAGTAATGATAATATATATATATATATATATATATATATATATATATATATATATATATATATATATATATATATATATATAAATATCACCCACGAATGGCATTTAATACCGAATTCTATCTTGGGAATATATATCCACTTGGAATTCATTTTATGGTAACAGCTTCTGGCCGGGTGGAGATTCGAACCACCACCTGTTCGGCTGGAGACTATGCCTGCAGTGACCATGCCGACTGATAGCTCAGTCGGCATGGTCACTGCAGGCATAGTCTCCAGCCGAACAGGTGGTGGTTCTCAGTCGGCATGGTCACTGCAGGCATAGTCTCCAGCCGAACAGGTGGTGGTTCGAATCCCCACCCGGCCAGAAGC
>NC_090756.1:85592894-85605394 GCF_036898095.1 Palaemon carinicauda
AGTCATCTGGCAGGAGATAAGTAGGTTTCAGACAATCAATGGAGACCCATTCCTCTTTGCCACGAATATTTAGTAGGAATGCTTTTGGACTTCGTCGGATCACAAGGAAAAGGCCCATGTAAGGGGGCATTAGCGGTGGCTTGCAGGTGTCGTTGCGTAGGAAGACGTGCTTTGCAGAGTGCAAGTCTGTCGGTATGTGATGCTTTGCTGGGGGCTTGTAAGTCTGGCGGCATGGAGCAAATTTTTCCACGATGTGACGTATGCGCTGGTTTCGTCAGAGGAGGTTGCAGAAGGAAAAGATTCGGCAGGGACGACCAACTGGTCGCCATACACCATTTCAGCTGCCTAAAAGTCGAGGGCGTCTTTAGGAGTGGTCCTTAGTCCAAGGAGGACCCAGGGAAGCTGAGTTAACCAGCTGGAATCCTTGCAGCAGGACATCAAGGCTGCTTTGAGGTTGCTATGAAAATGTTCAACCATTCCATTGGCAGCGGGGTTGTAGTCAGTTTTCTGATGAAAAGTAACGCCCAGGAGATTCGCCAATGATGTCCAAAATTGAGAAGTGAAAGTGGTACCCCTGTCAGAAGTGATATACTCAGGGATACCAAATCTTACAATCCATCCTAAGAGTAAGGCAGATGTACATGAGTCGGGCGTTGCAATTTCCATGGGAAAGGCTTCAGGCCAACGAGTGGAGGGGTCGATGACGGTAAACAGGTAATGATGTCTTTATGATATGGGTAGGAAACCCACAATTTCTATGTGAATGTGGGGAAAAACGACGCTGATTTTGAGGAAAGGGGCCCAATCCTGAATCCGTGTGTCGATGTACTTTGGAAGTTTGGCAAGAAGTACAGGCGCAGACCCAATCCTTAGCATCCTTAGAAATACCATGCCAAATGAGCTTCGTCTTCAGCAGCTGTGCAGTAGAACGGCAGGAGTCCAAGGTCGCGGTCTACCAGTACTGACGTCACAGAGGAGGGTGGTGTTGGAGTCGTCGAGGGGGATGTCTTCCCAATGGAGGGATGTGCAGGATGTCCTATATTTTTGATACTCTGAATCCTGTCACTGGGCTTCAGCCAAAGCGTTGTAATCCAATCCCAGTTGAATGGCAGCCAACGCGTTTCCTGACAGGGTATTGGCAACGGGAATTTTCCCACGGATGTATTGAAGGGTGTAATTGTATTCAGCCACGGCGGAGAGATGTCGGCATTGACGGGCGGACCAGGCGTCAGACTGTCGAGTGAAGGCGTGCACCAGAGGCATGTGGTCTGTGCGAATGACGAAGTGCGTACCTTCTAAAAAATGTCGAAAGTGACGGACAGACAAGTGTGTACAATCAGCAATTCCCGATCGAAGGTAGAATAACCCAATTATGCCTTGCACAGTTTTCTGCTGAAGAAGGCCAATGGCTGGGGTTAGCTGTTGACCATCTGCTCGAGTACTGCACCAATAGTGATGTTACTGACATTGGTGGAGAGAAAGAGAGGGGCATGTGGGATAGGAAGAGTGAAAGCTGCAGCAGTTGATAGGGCCTTCTTTGCATTGCAGAAGGCCGCTTCTTGAAGGGGACCCCACTTTAGGTCCTTAGGCTTGCCCTTAAGGGAGGAGTAGAGGAGATCAAGAGTGGTGGCAATGGCTGGCAGAAAACGGTGATAATAGTTTATCATCCAAGAATTCCTGTAGAGCTTAGATGGTCGAGGGCATGGTGAAGTTCTGAACAGCTAGTACCTTCTCAGGGAGGGGATGGACTCCTTCAGGAGTGATGCATTGCCCTAAGAACAACACTTCTTTGGCGCCAAAGGTACGTACACGTGTTTTACCGGACTACAAGGCCATTTTATTGTAGACGGTCGAGCACGATGCTCAGGTGACGGAGGTGTTTGTCTTTTGAGGAAGAGAACAAGTATGTCGTCCACATAACATACACAGAAGGGGAGGTCCCCTAAGATGCCATCCATGAGACGTTGAAAAGTGGCCCCAGCATTATGTAGGTCAAAACCGGAGTAATTGAAGGTGAATTTACCAAATGGAGTGATGATGTCTGTCTTGGGGATGTCTTCTGGGTTCCTAGGCAACTGATAATACCCCTTCAGGAGGTCGAGCGTGGAGAAAACCTTCGCTTTGTGCAGGTAGATTGTCACATCGGCGATGTTTGGGAGGGGGTAGTGATCTGGTTCTGTTTGCATGTTCGGGCGCCTGTCATCCCCGCATGGACGGAGGGAGCCGTCTTTCTTCTGAACGATGTATAAGGCTGACGACCATGGGCTGGAGGCCTTTTGGCAAAGGCCCACTTCTTCCATTTCGGCGAACGTCTTTTTGGCGGCTGCCAAACGTTCCGGTGCCAGATGTCTGAATATGGCGAAGACTGGGGGTCCCGTTGTCTTGATATGGTGATAAATACCGTGCTTGACAGGAGCCGTGGGCGTTTGGCGAAGTTCTGGATGGGAAACTTCCGGGTATGACGTGAGGAGGTGGGCGTAGGCATCTGTGAGTGCGCTGATGTGGAGAGCGAGGTAGGAGGGGCCGGGTTCAAGAGGTGTTGACAAGTACGAGTCTGCGTTGACCATTCGTTAGTGGGCGACATCGACCAGGAGGTAGAAATTAGAGAGGAAATCCGCACCGAGGATTATCAATGTGATGCTGACGTCCCATTAAATTTACCATTTCCAAACGATAATATGAGGTTCTCGTAATCGTAAGTGGGTATCGCAGATCCGTTGGCAGCTACCAGGCGGACATCGGCAAACGTAGACAGAATACGTCGTGTCCTGAAGAGTTCCATTGGCAAAAGAGATTGACATGCACCCGTGTCTAACAAAAATCACACGTCCCTTCCTTTATCATGTAAAAAGAAAAGATTAGAAACACGGGATGCCCCCGCCACGAGCGATGGCCTACTTACACGTTTTTTGGGCACTGACAATCCTTGGCACATTTCTTCGCGGCTGCTACAAATCTGTTGTGGTAGTAGTAAAACTGTGGCCGATGGGAGGCAGTAAGTGGCTGTAAAAGTCGTTGGTTGGGGCGCGAGCGAGTGGTGGGTGGTGTGTGGCTTTGTCGCCGCTTTGGCACATCACGGGGTAGGCATATATGTCCTACGGCATTCACGTCAGCTTCGGTTGACATTGACTAGCCATCCTCTTTGTCAGGAGTTGAAGCGTTGATGGAGGTCTTGAAGGTCATTAAGTGGCTGTCCATAAGTGCGTCGGCTTTGGTCATCAAGTCATTTATTGGTAAACTATGGGTATGGCAGCGCGTACAGATTCAGGTAAATGGCGTATCCAAAGGGCACGATGCAGGCTCACCTCACGAGGAGAGCCGTCTGCGGCAGGTTGCAGGCGAGCGATACTGGTCATTTCATTGGGGGCGAGCGAAGCCCTTTGGTCTGCCAATGGTTGTTGAGAGAGCATAAAAAGCTTTCCTATACAGGCAGCTACCGACGGCGAGTACTGCTGCAGAAGGGAGTGAATTTTTCCTTAATCAAACAATTCAGTTTACCGCAAAAAATTTGATGTGGATCTCTCCTAACTATGAATAATTCACATTTCGTATATAACTCAGAATTCCAAGTCATGACTGTTATTACATTTGGTCGTGTGGAAGAAATTAGCAAAATTGATCCAAAGTTAAAACAGCCTTCTGGAACCTGCCTTCAATTTCCTACGTGTTTTTGACCCCTACCTCTTTTTGTTTTCATTTTTGTTGTGTATTGCATTAATTTCCGCTTAGACTGGAGGGGAAAACAGAGGCATATTTTTCGGTTTTTGTTGGCATGAGATGGAGTTTCTACTGCATTCTTGTGACACCTTGAGAGTCTTCGTTCGTTATCGATTTAGAGTCTTTCAAACTACTTCAGTTCGCTGGCCCTGGGTAGTTACTATGGAAAGGAAAATATCTACACGAAAAATGGAAGTTTGGAAGCACTGAGCTCCATGGAAAATATTCCTTTTAAATAATACAGCAATACCTTGAAACCATTTTTTTTTTTTACATATAAGTCTCGGGGGATAGCATGCCAGAGATTAGTCCCTGTGCATACAGACACGGGGACATTGCATGTGCAAAATGGAGTGCAGTAATGTTGAAGTTTGCGTGTTTGTAATAGCAGTCGAATGCGAGGGGAGTTTGACACCGGTTCCAGGGGGTGGAGGGACTGGCAAAGATTGTTTTCCCGGCTTCAGATGGATGGACTTTCAACTGCCATTACGCTGATATAGAGAATGAGATAGCGTTTCATAAAGAGAACTCATTTCTTTTCTTTTCTTTTGTTTTTGAGTCGGGTTCTTTCTTTCTTTGGGATGACTTGGCATATTCTTTTCACTTTGATAAAGACATTATCCTTTAAAGGTATTTTGGTATAAGAAACAACGGTGTTAAAACAGAGGCCTAATTTTTTTTTTATATAAACGGTCTCTTTCAATGAGTTTACTTTTCATCGAATACACACACACACACACACACACACACACACACATATATATATATATATATATATATATATATATATATATATATATATATATATATATATATATATATATATATTAATTTTTCATTACGTATCTTGTAGATTATTTATTTCCCAATTTCTGTTTCTCACTGCACTGTTTTCTCTGTTAACTACCTTGATTTATAGCATCATGCTTTTCCAACTTATGTTGTAGCACAGCAAGTAACAACAACAACAACAACAACAACAACAACAACAACAATAATAATAATAATAATAATAATAATAATAATAATAATATCTTCCTCTAGACAAATTTCTTCATATGCTATCTAGTTCTTACTTATTATTTTGTTTCCAATTTTTCATGGCAATTAGTATGTTTCAAAGTGTTTATTATCTTACGATATCGTTATCATTACATTGAAGGGTTGGTTGCCTGATGCACCCTTCATTGACATATAACCCTTCCACATTATCTAACGAAAAAAAAAAATATGGAGTATTTTTTTATTGTAATCATAAAAACAATGTGCATTGAAGATATCATTCATAATGTGTGAGTGACTCCGGAAGAAAACTTCATAAGTTTAAAAACAAATAATTGAGAGACACATGACTGACTTGTGCATTTAACTGTCCTGAGAGTAGCAATAAAAGATCCATATAAAAACTCTTTTATAAATAATAAAACCATGATGTATCACGAGAGTCTCATCATAAATTATTTTGACCTGCAAAAGAATTCCAATCTTGAATTATAACACATTAGTTAACCAAATTGTATAACAGAGAAGAAATTAGGCTCAAGCTAGAATTCAATAGCATCTATTTAACTAGTACGTTAAAAGAGAATGTAAAAAAAAGGCTCAAAATCAATGAATAGATGAATATAACGAGACGAGTTATAGATTAACAAGTAAAATATTGGGTTAAAAGAAAAAACCAGTATATAACTAGTCCGAGGAACTAGTAAAAAACAAATGTAGTTGTAAAATGGTTTTGTCACTTCTAACATGAGTGAGTAGCGCAAGAAAGGAAAAGTGGGTTTAGCAATGAGCCCCATCATGACTGACATGATTGAATAGTGTAAGAAAGGAAATTTAGTTTAAAACAAGGAATCAAAAGACAACTAACATGAGAGATTGGTAGAGATATATAATCTGGTACAAATTACAATCTAATCATCATACCAAACATGCCATGCTTTCTCTCTCTCTCTCTCTCTCTCTCTCTCTCTCTCTCTCTCTCTCTCTCTCTCTCTCTCTCTCTCTCTCTCTCTCTCTCTCTCTCTGTCTTGTAGAAATATACTTGTTGACCAGATATTATGTCTCTTTTGTAATTCCCAAAAAAGAATATGAAAATATTGAAATCATTATAAAAGTTATCATCATCATTAAATATACTGTTATTATTGAAGTCAAAAGAACAAAATTGGTAGACAAAATAGAGCACAATATAAAAACAGCTAACGTGAAGGACTAGAGTGGAACAGGAAAATTATAGAATATACAAAACAACGGAGACACATTTAACTTCTCAGCTACATCCAATGTAACTAAATAGTGAAGCAATTAGAAAAAAAAGAGCAGCAGTTCAAAGCATTTAAAAGAAAGAAAAGTAAAACAATGTCTTATCTTGACCAATATGGCAGCCTACCGAAGCTCCCCTAAAAATGAAATAAAAAAGATACACACTTAACGTAGCAAGCGATTTGAAACATCATTATTAATAACTGAACTGATTATGATCAAACATAAAACATGTATGAACAAAGAACTATGACAATCAATCAACCTAGGAGGCTGGATAAATCAAATAAAATTATTATACTGAAATGAAAACATATGTGCAGGTAACATGAATGTTCATAGAAAAGTTGTTAGCACAAAGTGGTTATGCCACAGATATGACACATTAATTTACTTAGGAAAAAGAATTGTGTTGGAAGAAAGATTGCTGATGTAAATAACATAATAGATTACCCATCATTCTACCAGCGCTAAGGAGAAAAGTTGCCAATGAATGCTATCTTTATAGCATAAACAGTTTAAAGGTGATGGTCACCTATCCTAATAATTGAACGTGTATAGTTCAGAGAATGGTCATCTGTCTCATTATCTGGTAGGTTAAGGATTTCAAATGAAGGATATTTTGTTATCTATTTAGTTATGTTGCAATTTTGACTTCCAATAAAAGAAAATATTACTACATTTCTGGTCCGGACACCTGCTTTTTCAATTAAGACTCACATGAATAACACTCTTCATTTAAAAAACAAGTCTTCAAACTAAAGGAAATATTGCTATGAAGTTTTTCAATTCATCGAAATGTGTTTTAGTGGAGTATGATGATATATATCGCCTTCTATCATAATCATGCCTTTTGTGGTAGCCTATTGGAAACGTCCCTACCTGGCAATCTGTTAGACTGGGGTACGAGAGAAGCTCTAGCTCGAGTTTCAAGTATGTTTTGCAGCCTCACCGTAGTTGTGAGTTAAGGGTCAACGGTTTTGGGAGCCTATAGATCTACCTGCAAAGTCATCGACAGCCATAGCCTGATCCTCCCTGGTCCTAGCTTGGTGGAGAGGGGCATATGTGCTGATGACCTGGAATTTGGTCAGTCTCTAAGTCATTGTCCTGTCCCTTGCCTTTGCCATTCATGAGGGACATTTAAAGTTTTAAACATAAGGAATGAGGCTATATGTCTCCCAATTTCGTAATGATTTTTCTGAAGAAAATATCTTCTAATTTCGAAACCAATGACTTCAACTGAGAAAACAGGGTCATTTATCTTATTCCTTAGAAACCAAATACTTCATCAAAAGAGGATGTGTCTATTTTTTTGTATTCTTCGTAACTTTATCTCATAATTTGTCGTTTGAAGTCTAATTCTTTCCCAAGACTCATGCTATATATTTATCAAAATATTAGCTAAATAATGTGTGAAAAAAATGCAACCCAATATCCTTTAATTTTGATAAGAATAAATATTAATGAATATTTAATAAGTCAGACCTTTTAGCCACTCTAGTAATGATTTTAACGTAAAGAACGTGTCGAAGATATCGTAGGGTGGAAGGGTCCTAATGGTCTAACCAAGTGGTTCTCAACCTGGGGGCCATGGCAAGAATTTAGGGGGGCCATGTTAGAAATATGAATAAAAAACAAAAACTTGCATCACTGTCCAGGCAAAGAAAATTTCCCTTTTCAATTAAGTTGACAATAAAATTTTGTTACATGATATTATTACGAATGTGTGTGTACGTGTGTATGTATGCATTTGTGTGAAATTGTAATTGTTTACGCAGTATAGGTGTGATAGAAATCGCAGAGAACGAACGCGTATGAGACGGGTGAGAGACACCGGGCGGTGAGTGAGGGTGACTCACCAGGAGATAGCAGGAGAGAGGCGATCGAATGATCTCAGTGTGGCCTGGGATATCATCACCTAAACTTGTGGGTATAATTGATTTTGAACCATACTGTACAGTAGTGCATCAACTTTTGCAACATCCTCTTTTGCGGTTCTCTAGTATACCATTATTCCATATTTCGCACTTCCGAGGCAACCGATAGCACTTTCGCGGCAACCAATCGCACCTTCGCTGCAAAAAGTCGTGTGGCAATTGTTTTCCGCCATCTTTTATGACATCATGGTTTATTTTCGTCAGTCTACCGCTTCCCGCCATTGTGTTCATACCTGGTTCTATTGCCGTGTTGCCCTGACTCTTCTGGATACCTGTTTGGGATTATATATGCGATTTGCTTGATGTGTGTTATATCATTTCAATTGTTGTGTTAGGAAGTTGGCACGGCTGCGGCGTGGTTCAAAGTGGTGTTGTTGTTTTCGTGGTTTTTTATTGATTATTGAAAATTTAGAGTTTTGCAGTCGGAAGGTTGTTTTCTGTTGATGTTTTAGTTGTTCATTGAGATATTGGTTTCTGCTTATACCTGTTGTTCTAATCTTTGCTGTAGTTTCCCTGCATTCTGGATATATGTGTGTTTGTCACTTTATTACTTGTCCTATTCATCTTTCCTTAATTATCATTATTTTGTCTTATGACTTAATGTTTATTCTGATGTTCTATCTTCTTTATTTTCACTAGATTTGCGATGGCTACTAGTGTTACTAAGAAGCGGAAGTACATTGAAGAGTACATTAGCTACAGATTTACATCAATCCTCGCTGATGGCATTGAGAAACCTCTGTGTTTACTGTGCTTCAAAGTGCTGGGGCCTAGTAAGTTGAAGGATCATTTGCTGACCATCTATCCACAGTATGCTGAGGAAGAACTCAATTTCTTCAGGCGCCACGAAAGTAGTTTGGGAAAACAGAAAGTAGATGCGACTGGTGCTTTCCAACAACAGACCTCAAGTGTAGTTGAGGTGTCACATAAGGTTGCCCTCAAAAAAGCCTCACACAATGGGTGAAACCTTAATTAAGCCATGTACTTTAAGGCTGGGCAAGCGTGTTCTTGGAGATGCAAGTGAACGTAAATTCAGGGTTCCAGAAGCGTGTCAAGGAAGTAGCTCTGAATGCCTAGGGGGTTCATTTTATGATCCATCGTTTTGCACTGTGGTCGAAAACCCCCCCTGATGAACTTTGCAAGATCCTGGAGGCAGTGGTCAGATGTATCAACTTTGTAAAAGCTAGAACTCTGAACTCTCGCCTTTTCCAGAACCTTTGTAGAGACATGGATTCGGAGCATGAAGCTCTCCTCTTTTACTCTTAAGTGCGCTGGCTTTCCAACGGTAATGTCGTGAATCGATTGTTTAGTCTTCGGGGGGAGCTTAAATTGTTCCTGAAAATGCAAGGGAAAGATGATCTGTTGTCACTTCAATGAGGATTTGTGGGAGCTACATCTTGCCAATTTATGCAGATATATTTTAGCTGCTAAATATGTTGAATCCGAAGCTACAGGGCAAGGAAAGTAATGTGTTTCACCTGATGGACTGTTTTCGTGGATTTCTTGCCAAGCTCTAGAATTGGCAAAAAAAAGTCGGTGCCGGGAATGTTGCCATGTTTGAAAACCTTCCAGCTGTTCTTGAAGAGAATGAAGAGATAGTCTGCTTGACCCATTACTTAAAACTGAAATCACTCAGCATCTGAGATCCTTGGAAAGTGAACTTGATATGTACTTCCCAGAATTAGGGGAGGAAGAAGGGAAGTTAGTAAGGAATCCATTCTCTGGCACTCTTGATATTACTAATATTTCCAGTGATGTTCAGGACCAGTTCCTTGATCTCAAGGCTGATTCTTCTGCCAAAGATCTCTCTCTCTCTCTCTCTCTCTCTCTCTCTCTCTCTCTCTCTCTCTCTCTCTCTCTCTCTCTCTCTCTCTCTCTATATATATATATATATATATATATATATATATATGTATATATATATATATATATATATATATATATATATATATATATATATATATATATATACATATACATACATATATGTTTATATATATATATATATATATATATATATATATATATATATATATATATATATATATATATACATATATATATATATATATATATATATATATATATATATATATATTTGCTTTGTATATATATACCGTATATATATGTATATGTATATATACATATATATTTATATATATATATATATATATATATATATATATATATATGTATATATATATATATATATCTATATATATATATATATATACATATATATATATATTTTCTGTATATATATATATATATACAAAGCATATATATATATATATATATATATATATATATATATATATATATATATAGATACACACACACACACACACATATATATATATATTTTCTGTATATATATATATATATATATATATATATATATATACAAAGCATATATATATATATATGTAGTGTTCGTTAGTATAAGTTTCGGATATTGAAGTAAAAGCGGAACCATTATACTATTGGAACATAATGAGTTGCAATATATGCGAGAACATCGTGCTAATATTAAGAAGTGAATAAAATTGCATAAATTATACATTTATCCTTAAACTGACACACTATTTTCCTAGTATGAATTATGATGAACTTCTGAAAACATATATTCATAATCTTGTGAATCAAAAGTTTTCACAATAAAAAAATTACCCATAGAACATATTTCGTTACTCTCATACATAAACAGTAATAAAAATTCTCATAACAAAAGCACTGCCGGGAATGTTACATAACCTAGTTAACCTTCTTCCATAGGCCTTTTCTGGTAAATTTTCCAGAAAGTTCAGCAGAACTCTGATAAATACTTTCGAATCTTTCATTTTATAAATTAGAGTTGAAAGCCTTAATTCCTACATTATTTAATCATTATTCTTTTTAGATATAAAAACAAAATGGAAAAGGCTAAAACAAAGAAGATATTGAGTTAACATCTGGATAAGGGAACAAATAGTTGACTTTGTATGAGAAGGATTGAATTATGATATTATAAAATGTTTATTGTGAATTTTTAACATAAGAAGATGGTAAAATATGTACACATGCTACATATATTAGGGTATTAGAAAATGTTGAGTCAGACTGTTCAAGGAAGGATTTTTTCATAAGGAAAGATTTGAAAATAGTATACTTATAAAATAGTGACAAGAATGGGAAGATAAAGGAGAGAAGACAATTGGAAGAGCTATAAACTACTTATTAGATAATGAGGAGCTGTTCAATCAGGACTAATACAACTTAAATTATATTGTAAAGTATGATGAGATATTGACTTATGTTTCCAAGGAGGACAGAACCAAGGGTAAGGAAAATCAAAAGAAAAGCCGGGGGTGGGGCTGCTGGTAAACAGCCAGGCTTTTGGAGAAAAGTATTGATAATACATTAAAATGATCTTGAATATACTAAATAGCTAGAGTTTAGCATCTGCCTATTTATAGCTAATGAAAAAAATATTCAAACCTTGTTAAATTTTCTTTAAAAAATTATTAATTAATGTAACGTTCAAAGTGTGAGTAGCGACAAAGATGCCAAATAGTAGGAGTAACGATTTCTCTTCTTTTCTGAGAATAAATATTTTCCTAAAGAAGCAACAAGAATATGTATTTCTAAATCATCCATAACTACGACGATTTACCTTTGTAGCACCTAAATAAATTGCCTCTCCTTTTGCATATATTTTTTCTCCAACATCTTCATTCAGGCTTGATAAAACATTGAATTAGCATTGTTAAAAAAAATATTTTTTTTACAGATCTGTTAGTAATTTGTGTAAGCTTTAAACAATGTTGATATTTTCAAATGCCTTATCGAATGTGGTCTACCTCATCGTTTACTAATAATATTTCCTGCTTTATTTTCGCGGCTTCATAAATTATCATAAAACTAGAGATCCCACTTTCCGTATCAGCTAACCTCTTATTAATATTATACTTCTCTAATCTTTGTTTCACTAGATTGTTTCTACCAACAATTGCACAAAAACGTTTGTTTTGGGTTAGTTTTTCTATTGAATTCATATTAGGGAAGGTATTCACTGTGCTATCTCTAAACTACATTTTCTTAAGATTCCTCAAGTATTATTAGTAAATAATTTCGGATTAATTTTAGCTCCTTATCACATTACACAGTAACTATATAATACGGCTGACACCAGTGTAAAGCCTCTTATGAGAAATTACTGATTAATAGTGGCTCCTTGAGTAGTCAAGAATTATAATGCTTTTAAATACCACAGTAACATAGTTAATCCATAGTTTGAAGTATAATACAATAACAGCTTCGAGTTTTAATGAGCACCTAAATCAAAATAAAATGCTGTGAGTTTCAGGAAGAATATACTGAATAAAATATCACCATCATTATTTTTGCTGTTTGGGGATTTCTTGCATTGAAGATTAAAAAAAACTATATATAGTTTAAGTGAGAAGACAGTTAACTAAAACAATTACTGTATGGCCTTTTTTTATAACGTAAAAAAACTCTTTAGTAAATGCACGAGTTCATAGTTCATATGTCAAAATTTGATCACGAAGTGAATGCTGAACTAGAAGTTTATGGAAAGTC
>NC_090756.1:85617894-85627894 GCF_036898095.1 Palaemon carinicauda
ATATATATATATATATATATATATATATATACATATACATACAAATATATATATATATATATATATATATATATATATATATATATATATATATATATACATATATATATATGTATATATATATATATATATATATATATATATATATATATATATATATATTAATTCCCGCCGGAACATTGCCATTGTCTTATGAGAAACTTTTAAATGTTTATTGGGCTCTAACTACCATTAATTAACATGATAGTTCTTTTAGACAATTTCCTATTTGTTATTGAACATTTATTTAAAAAATGCCACTTTTCATTTTATAAAGGTTTGTTCAAGCCTAAACACAACAGATGAAGATATTGCGGAAGAATTTCTGTATTATTTTGAATTAACATAAATTGGTGTTATGAGAGCAACGGGTAACAAAAGAATGATTTCATTGACGTTGTTCATAATAATTATGTAGAATGTCCACTCCGGAGTGGAGCAACAACAGCAATGAAGGGTTCAACAATGCTTTTTCCAAAAATATGTCATCCAAAATTATGAAAATGTATCTCATTTTTTAAGAAGGAGGACATTTTAGTCAAAAGTAAAATTTTGCATTTTAAATTTGGAGATGGGGATCATAATTCAAAATAATACCAAAAATCTCAATCATATAATAAAGAGGACTGTTGAGATATATGAGGAATACGACAAAATGAAGTTTTTTCGATCGATTGCTTATAATGTTGAAACGTGATGCCATCCCTAGGGCCAGTGGAATGGCAGTGTATATTATGACCGAGTATCCTGCTTCTCATAAGTCCTGCTATCAATGTGGATGTCATGAGATTCAGGTAATAAAAGTTTGTGGCAGGCATAACAACTTGTATTTGTGTTCGATGTACCGAAATCCAGACATGGATGATTCTATCTTCGATTGTCTTCTTACCATTATGGCTAAAATACAAGATAATAGAAAGGCTTCTTTTGTCTTTGTTGGGGATTTTAATGCTCACCATAGCGAGTGTTTAAGTTCTAACTCTCCTACCGATCGCCATGGCTTAAGAGATTTAGACTTTGCGTCTGAATCAGGCTGTGAGCAAATCCTAAATGAAGCTACTCACAGGTCTGGTAATTGCTTGGACCTCGTATACACGGACTCCCCTAGTAAGGTTGGTTCTCCAATCGGGACATCTGATCATGCCTTGATTTCATTAGTAGTGAAGACTGAGCAGCCTGTCCCTGATATATCATACTCTTGTGAAATTTATGTGAAATCCCAAGAAAACTGAAATGTGATTTTGCATGATCCTTTGTGCTTGAATTGGTCATAATTATATTGTAGTGTATATCCTGTTGTCCCTTTGAATGAGAATCTAGTCAACATAATTGATAGATGTATCCCTTCTCGTGTGCTAAGGTACCGAGTGAAGGACAAACCATGGTTCAATGATGATTGTAGACGTGCTTATTTGGAAAAGCTGGAGGTCTATCATCTTTTGAAGGGTAACAGATCAGATTTGACCTGGAACAACTATACTTAGCTTCGAGCTTTTTCCCAGAGAGTTTATGCCTATACAGAAAAGGATTACAATTTCACCATATAAGAAACCCTTTCTGGTACAACTCAGGAACATAAATGGTGGTCTACCGTTAAATCTGCACTCTTTGGTGTAGATACAACAGTTCCTCCTTTATTCAAACAAGATAGCTTAGTAACTCACTGTCCAAAGGAAAAGGCAACCCTTCTAGCTGATGTTTTTGTCAGTAAACAGAGTAATGAAAACCTTGAACTTCCTCATTCCTGTTTTCCTAAGGCTAAACTAACTAGTTTAGCTTTTCGTTCTCGTGAGATTAAAGTTCTGTTGATGGACCTTGCTGCTTATGGAGGTGTAGACCCAAATGGTATTTTTCCTTTGTTTTTTACAAAGACAGCAGATTTCTTAGCTCCAAAGTTATCTGTTATTTTGCGCAAGTTAGCAAGAAGAGGAGCTTTTAGCACTTGTTGGAGAATTGGTAATGTTACTCCTTTATGTAAATGTGTTTGTGGTAGCTTAATTCCCACTGATTACCGCCCAATTTCCATAACTCCCATACTGTCTAAAGTTTTTCAACGTCTTAATAGGTTTGCTGAAGGTAATCATCTACTCCCTAGTTTGCAATTTGGTTTTCGTAAAGGCCTTGGAGCATGTAATGCCCTTCTTACAATCTCCAATACTGTACAAAAATCCCTTGATTGTGGTCAGGAAGTTCGTATGATTGGCCTTGATTTTAGTGCTGCCTTTGACCATGTTAATCATGAGGCCCTTGTTTTCAAACTCAAACAGTTGGGAGTGGGTGGGTTGTTTCTAGCATTATTATTGATTTTTTAGGTAATAGATCTCAAAGATTTGTTGTTGATGGGCACCAAAGTCAGTATAGGAATGTGATATCCGGTGTTCTACAGGGTAGTGTTCTTGGTCCATTACTTTTCATACTATATATGCATGACATGTGGTTTGGCCTAGAAAACAAGCTTGTTGCATATGCAGATGATGCTACTCTCTTTGCATCAATTCCATCCCCTAAATGTAGATCTGGGGTTAGTGTATCCCTTTATAGAGATTTAGCTAAAATTAGTGTATGGTGCAAATTATGGGGTATGAAGTTGAATCCTAACAAACTCAAAGTATGATTGTAAGTATTAGTGTGCTACTGTTGTTAACACACATTGAGTATGTTAGTTGGGATGTTACATCTTCAAGTAAAGTCAATTAAGGTAACTTTAAAATGGTTTATTCTTTAAAAACAAGTGTTAACATCTCCATCACAGGAGTATAGCTGGTTTGGTCGGATGACCATTCCATATGATATATTGATAAGAACTGGCTAAAATATTGATATCACAGATATCGTATAGTCAGTTATCTCAGCATTTAAACACAGGACACGGTTCGTATTTGTGTTTATTCTTCATAAAAATGTTACATTGCTGAGACCTGGTATTCACATCCTGTTATGATCTGTCTGACTAAAGCACTTCTCACACTAGCTTCTACTTCCACAAGGACGTATTACGTCATGTGTTTTAAACATGTAATATAAGATTATTACATTAGCTCGGCCAGCTATCTCAATTTAAAAAGGAAAAATTTAACAACATTTCAAAGTATGTTTACTAGGAGTGTGACTGGTTATTTGTTTAACTTAGCCATAAGCAAATGAGGACGAATGTTCAAAAAGGCACATTAAAAGAAAATAATAGCATTAATGCATATGAACCGATATTACCAAAGCAAAGAAAAAAATGCATGATAAATATAGATCACATATATGGTACATTGCTAGCAAATGATTATATGGTACCAAAAAAAAAATACTGATATACATATGATTCGGTAACTTTGTTAAAGAATAATTGTTACCTATGTCAGAAATATAGATTATTACAATACGGTAATTAATAAAAATATTTATTACCTTAGTAGAGATACAATTTTAGTGAACAAACACGAATTCCTGGTACGTACACGTACCACAGTTTCGTACACACACACACACACACACACACACACATATATATATATATATATATATATATATATATATATATATATATATATATATATATATATATATATATATATATATATATATATATATATACATATATATATATATATATATATATATATATATATATATATATATATATATATATATATATATATATATATATGGCTTATATATTTTATTAGATGCCCATAGATTCATTTTTTTTTTTTTTAACATTCCGGTTCACATATTTTATTAGATGCCGAAAAAGAATGATTTATTTTTTAAATGTTTTTTAAAATGTTTTTTAAAAATGCAAATGTTCTATAGTCTATTCAATTACATATTACTAGCGTACTAAATGCTTTTCGTACACAACACATTTCCAAGACAATTTTACTCCTTTGAGCGAATGAAGTGGCCACTTTCAAACGGCTTTAAATTGAATTAAATAAGGAGTTTTGTCTGGACATAGCAAAACATTCTGTTTGAGCTGCAAACTATTGTTCCTTAACCTACGCCAAACAAAGATGTTAACGGCGATAAATATCATCACCGTCACAACTGTTCCTGCTAGTAGTATGAGGTGAAGAAATTCTTTATAAGTCGGTGACGGGTGGTCCATCTCGGTCAATTTCATCAACCGCTTGGCTACCTGTTTGTTTTATGGGAGAGGTAATGATGAAACCGTTGTTGACCACGTGAAGTTCGCAAAGTAGGCTCGTTCTCTGATGATGGTTTTTATACCTTTCACCATGGAATTAGGGGATGTCCCGATACAACCATCTGCTGCAACGAAGATTTGGGAATAGGACGTGGATCCGTCCGGGCATGATACATTGAAGCCGGCCTTGTCGTATCGTATCCACGAGCCGTTGTTCAGTCTGCAATTGAACTCATTATTGTCAAAGGGATAAAGCTTATCCAGACAATTTTCACTTGTATGGGTGAGAGCACCGTCTAGCACTATACCTAACTCGCATGAATCCATTAAGTTTTTATGGAATTCAAATGAGTCACCTGTACATATTTTTCTATCCATTGCATCTGAACAGTGAGTTAATTGATTTAAGTCTTTAATGACCGTATATGTTTCCTTGTCTGGGGAAATCAATACGTGTCCTGTCAAACTGGATATTACTGGATTTGAATGATTCGTCATGAAAGTCGGAAATGGTGATATCCTGTAAGATTGCCAGGCATCAGAAGAATCAAAGGGAATTGTAATCATAATCCTGTTATTTTCAACGCTCACTGTAATTAGGTTGTAATAAAATTCTAACCTACTTGCGTCTAACAAAGCAATATAGCCTAGTTTCTCCCGTCCGTTCTCCACAATTAACTTTAAGTATTTTATTGGCAACAAATGGGGTGACAGTACACCTTTAGTTGCTAACGTGATAGCTTCTACATAATCTTTTGATTTCTCAATGAAATGTGCAATTCTGTTATGTATGTGATCTATTTTTGAATCATAATACGTTAACGTTGCCAACAAATCCTGTACTTCCATAATCTGATTGATACTACTTGAATGTTCATTGACTAAACTCATAATTTGATTGATTGAAGCTAACTGATTCCTTAGTTCTGACATAATCAATTCATCTTCATGAGTCAAGAACTCAATTTTCTTATTTTGATTACTAATCTTACGACGATTGGAAATTCCTAAACCTAAACTTGCAATAGACCCAAAGATGTTTAGTGCAGCAAAAATAAACGGGTTACGTCTCTCTTTATTTTCGTGTCCTACAGTCCACATCAAAAGGTCACGAGCCAAAGATTCTGTCTCGTAAGTCTTATTTTGCAAGTCATCAGATAGCATCTCTGCAACTTTTAGTGTCGATCCAAGCGAACTCTCTGTATTCAAAGGAAAATGTCTTCTATGCAATTCATCTAATGAGTCAGCAAATCTTGAAATGGCGCTTTTTAAGCTAGTGACGTTATTCTCTGGGAGAAAAATTGCTTACATTCGCACTTCTACAACTACGTTACTTGATGTAATAAAAACGTCTTCTTGTCTTTCAACTATAGTGCCATATTTAAAATCTATACTTTTAGTTTTAGAGCTCATCCCACATGAGAAAAATGTCTGACCGAACAATATCACTCCCAATAACAAAAAATTCATCTTGGAAACCTGTAACGAGAAAAATATATGTAATTACTCCTGTATTAAGAAGAAAACTTTTAACATACAAATAAAAATCTTTCCCTCACTTCTTTCCCTCTTATTTTAATTCCTTATGTGAGCCAATGGTACGATTCTCTCATCAGTGGGTTGGGATACGTTTTGAACTCTAAACCTATTGGCCGTTAATGTTTCCAAAATGTTAAATGGGCCTTCAAACTTAGGTGTTAGTTTATAATTGAGTCCTTTACGTACATTTACCTGTATGTATACATTATCACCCACGGTATATGTTTTAGTTGGCTTCGCTATTTTATTATGATTCCTTTTCATTATGATTTGTGATTATTCTAAATTCTTTTGAAGGATATAAAAACGACATTTGCTTGCATTTATACATTCTTTTAAAGGATTTGATAGATTAGTTGTAGGCGTTAATACATGGAAAGGCGTTATAACTGGGGTACCATACAATGCTTCATACGGTGACATTTTAATTGACATATGATATGAATGATTCAGAGTACTCAGTACCGCAGGTATTGCAATATCCCAGTTGAGGTCTGATCCCCCTAGTGTTACTCCTAATATATTTAAAACCTTCCTATTTGCTCTTTCCACTAGTCAATTTGACTCTGGGTGATATATCATGGTATTTATTTTCTTTATGCTAAGGAATTCACACAATGAAGTAAGAAAGTGATTATTAAATTTTCCACCCGAGTCTGAGATTATCATGTGTGGAATTCCATGTTTACAAATGTAACACTCGTAAAACTTCCTTGCGCATTCAATCGCAGTTTTAGTTTAAGCGCTATTAGTTCTGTATATCGAGTTAAAGCATCTACAATTACTAAGAGGTGCTTAGTTCCTCTGTCTGACTCTTAAAATCCTGTTAACCAATCTAAATGTATTCTTTCAAAGGGTTGATTGGGCACAGGATAAGCCCCTAGGCTGACAGGTGTTTTCGTATGCCCTATGTTTTCCTGACATGTGCGACAATTAGCTATGTGTTTTTTTTTTTTATATCTGTAAGCATCGCATGCCAATAAAACAATGATTTGGCTTTCTGTGACATTAATGAGAACCCGGGTGTCCATGTAATGGATTTGCATGCAACCAATTTAGGAGAGCGGAAATAAGTGAGATTGGTACCCTTACCTGGTCGTTAGTAACATGTGGTGTATTGCGGGTTTTCCTTGTCACGGTCCTACACAGAATATTATCTTTGATTATATAATTCTGCTGCTTATACTTTATATATCCCTTTTCCTCATGATTGCCTTTCAAAGCATTTATAATTGTTTCTAATTTCTGATCTTTTCTTTTCTCAGTCTGTAATAATTCAGCGCTCCAGCCTAAATATTCTTGTTCAGATATCGTTTTAACAATAGGCATGGATGTTGATATATCTATTAATTCAGCTAAAGGCTCCGTACAAGATGACACGGGGTTGTGTGATAATGCATCAGCAATGATATTTGCTTTCCCAGGTAAATACCCAATTCTCGCACCAAAGTCTTGAATGATCAAATACCACCGAGTTCGTTTGGGTCTGTGGTTGAAGCCTTTAAAGAATTTGGTTAGTGGTTTATGATAAGTAAGAACCTTAACGGGATAACCGTATATTATGAACTTAAAATGCACAAGTGAATTAACAGTAGCTAGTCCTTCCTTGTATATTACTTCATACTTACTTTCGGAAGTTCTCAGTTTTCGAGAATAAAAAGCTATCGGGAAAAATTGTTTATCATATTGCTGAAGCAATACCCACATACTCTTAAGTCTGAGGCGTCTGTTGCAATGAAGTATTCCTTACCGAAGTCAGGAAATTTTGAGATAGGAGAACTACACAGTTCATCTTTCAAGGTATTAAACGCCTGTTGATGCTGCTCAGACCATATGAAATCTACGCCCTTCTTTGTAAGATCAGTCAAGGGAGCGGCTTTTATTGAATAATTGCGTATAAAACGCCTGTAATATCCACCAAAACCCAGAAATTGCTGTATTCCCTTGACACTAGTAGGTATGGGATAGTTAAGGATAGCCGACACCTTATCCTGGACTACTTTAAGACCTTGGCTTGACACCATAAAACCCAAATATATCAATTCTGCTTTGAAAAATTCACACTTACTAATCTTTACCCTTAAGTTATGTTGTCTTAGTCTCTGTAGTACTAGTTCTAATTTACGTAGATGTTCTTCTAAGGTGTTGGAAAAGATTACAAGGTCATCCATAGAGGCATGCAATATATCCCCTAGCAAGTCTCCAAACACTATGTTAATCATTCTTGTAAATGTTATGGGAGCACAACGTAAACCAAAAGGCATACGTAAAAATTCATAATGTCCCCTGGCTGTGCTGAAGGCTGTGTATGGGATACTATCTTCTTCTAATGATATCTGGTGAAAGCCTTTAAGTAATTCCAAACTGGTAAAATATTTATTCTGACCTAACAAAGACAAAATATCGTCAGTACATGGCACTGGGAATCGATCAGGGATCGTCTCCTCGTTTAGACGGCGGAAGTCTACGCAGATACGCCATGTTCGATCTTTTTCGGTACAACTATTAATGGAAAATTATAAGGGCTATTCGATTTCCTAATGACTCCTTCTTCTAGCATTTTACCTACTTCGTCATTTATTTCATTCTGGAATTTCATAGGGAGTCTGTACGAGGGTACATAGATAATTTTCTGCTCGTCCTTTAACCTTATTTGATGCTCGATCACATTTGTTTTTCCTAAGGATCCATCCGTAGTGGAGAAAACATCATGATATTTCGTTAAAAGTCCAAAAATATTCTGCTGAATTTCTTCGTCTTGAATGTCTTTATTGATTTTATTTTTAATAGATTACAAAAGGGATTCATCCACAACTGATTGAGCGTGATTGATTTCAGCAACGGTAAGAATACGATGTTTATAAACTTCTACATCCAAGATATGTTGATTTTTGTGAATTACTAAGGTGGTATTTAAATGATTACAGACTTCAATATTACATTGTTGATGTGAGCCTACTGTATAAATAGCTTGTGTGACAGACAATCCGTTAGTTTTCAAAGTGTCGGAAAGGATCAATATTTCAGATCCCGGTAATGTTTTCTTTACTTGCACTATTAAATTCGAAGGTACGTTTGGCTCGATAGATTGCGTGCAAGATGATATTACGGGTGAACGAGAATTCTGCTGGGTCGCGTACATTATTTCTCTATTAGTGAGACAAGTTATTGGTTCTTCAACGTACGGTACGGTTACATTTGTCATCTCCTTTTTATCCAAAACTGATTTTAAGGTATTAGAAGACTTATAGAATTTTCCTTTGATATACACGCCGTGCTTGGCAGGGGCTAAGATAATGTTTTGATTGCCCATAGATGGGTATCCTATAATTACAGCTGGATACATATCAATGTTTTGTACAACAACAAATGTATCGGCAAACATGTGCTTACCGACCTTGAACTGAACATGAGTTATGCCTATTAGATTTAATTCATTATTTCCTATACCCGAGAGTCTCACTCCGGATTTTTTTATCGGAAAGTTCGAAAACAACAAATGATGTGTCCTCAAATCCATGATATTACGTGGACTACCAGAGTCAAAAATTACGTAAAGGATTTGTGTTCTGAATTTACAGCATATAATGTTGGTCGTAACTCATTTTGGCTTATTATTGTATGAATTCATTGCAAATCTACGGGAGCATACACTGATTCACTTAATTCGGCCGTGTGTTTCATAGAAAAATCTATTGCCTCACAATGATCTGATAAAGCATTAAATTGATTATTCAATACTACTGATGTTGACATGAATGACCTTAACCCAACATCACTCTCTTCCCCACTGGAGTTAATTATTTGGTATTTGCTTTGCTCTGCACATTCTGAAAATTAGTCTGACCTTGCGAGGTCTGTTTTGACGACCCAGGCTCAGCGTTATTCATAGAACTGTTTGTTTGTTTGGGATTCTGAACTACATTGACGTTTGGCTGTTTCTTCTTATTAAAATGAGGATTTTTTTTTTATTTCCATATGGAACTGACTGTGGAATTGACTGTGTATTTCTAGGATTCTGTTGTGTCTTACGTGAGTAGAACTGACTATATGAATGAGTCGAACTAAAGCTTCAGGCAACATAAGTGTCATGCAAGTTAAATACATTAATCGTAAAAAATCTTTCACGGAGATGTTATCTCTAGTAACCCAAGTGGAATTACCTAAAATATCTTGATATTCATTAAGCCTATCCACTGTGAGAGCTGCTCTCTCAATAACATTAAGCCGAGTCATAGTGGCTTGATTAAGTGTATTTCTTAACGTTAATACTAGATCCAAGGC
>NC_090756.1:85632894-85657894 GCF_036898095.1 Palaemon carinicauda
ATTTTTGGGCTCAGGCCATGTCGTCCTGATGGAAGTTCCTATTAGGTAGCTTTCTAGGGTATATTTGACTATAGTGATATTCCCAGAAAATTTTACCTTAAGGTAACCAGAATTCTAACTCCTGGAGCGAATATCCCTAAATAATCGCATAATATTAGAGGACGTATTCTTGACACCTCACATAGCTATCTTCGCCCCGTACAGTATTAACGCTTCGAGGTGGAATAGTGACAAGAATCTGAAATGAGAATGAAAAGAGAGTCGCTCATAAGGCATCTCTCCTATTCCGTTTCCAGTGTGTATCTGATGAAGGCGGTAGCGCCCTCTTTATTCCTTTTCGTGTAGCTCAACTACTCGGTGTTTTCCCTTGTGTTCTCTCGTTATTTTGGATTTAATTCAACATTTTGATGACTTCTCCTTCCTCTTCTGCCTCTAGGAAGTTGAGTATTATCTTTACTATGTATAAATGTAAGCTCTTATCGTTTTGAATTGAATCAAAAGTGATTTTAACGTAAACAAGAGCTGTTGCTTACCGGAGGCATCCTGGATGCTATCGCTCGCTCTTATGGGTCATTTAGTTAGCTGGAGCGACGTTCCCGGTTTGTTACGCTTTAATAATTTAGCTATTTAGCTCCGCTAGGAATACTTATATTATACCGTCAGTTTTAGCTTGGTGATTTCGACACGGGTCGAGGTACCGATCTTGCCCTTCGTGAGGCTTCGTAGCCTAGATGTCTGGCACTAGTACTTTCATGCGTGATATAAGTTTTTCCGAATGTTACATTATTGAAGCTATAGGCAAATATTTTATACATGTAAGATATTGTTGATTGTTTTTTCCAAGATTGTATATGAGAGAGTTTCGGTGATTTAGGTAATCGATTCTCATCTTACCTAGTCTAGTATTCTAGGTACAGTAGTATACTCTCGCACATGCCCGATTGTTCTTTTCTCCTCCGGAGGCTAAGTTCAATCCCTCTCTCCCTCTGTAAGCCTTCGGTTTAATCCTAGTGGTTCTATGTGTATAATAATGCAGGTATAACTATTCTAGGATATGTCTGTCCTGACCTGATAACCAGAGTGACTGATTTTTTGGGTTAGGGCAGAACATGAGAGTTTCTAGTCTGTGGTCTGTTTCTTCCTAGCATAGAGAAAGAGTATCCTTTGCTAGGTTAGGGGCGGACACAGGAAGCTTTGCTTCCCTGGTCCATGTTGGAAGGATGATACCCTCCTCTAGTGGCCTGGCAGACTATCCTGTGTTGTTTTTCTCGGGCTGGAGAATGAGTTTTCTCTGTTGCCCGGCGAAATAACTTCACCTAACTTTGTTCTGGTTGGGAGGAGGTTAGCAAGTATTACCAGTCTTCCTCCCTAATAGACAACTCTTGGTTAGGATGAGCTTCCCTAACGGCTGAGTGTGTCTTCTGCTAGAACGAAGTCTATAGGACCCTTATCCCTTACCCACCTCTCTTTCTTTTATTTTCTTTTGGCCGCAGTCCTACTTCTGTATCTAGTATAGGTTAGGATGGAGGACAGGTTCAGCTCTCTGCCGGCTGGCACTACGTGTCGGCCGGCAGAGACCCTTTATTCTTTGCAGAGTGAACCCCAGACCTCCCTTGGTCTCCCTTCCATGTCCGTGGGTAGAGCCCGACAGACTATGGATTCTTTGGAAGCCTGAATGTTACATTCTCCCCTTCCATAAGTTCACTCTTTCTGGATGGAAGGTCGTATGGCAATGCTGCCTTATAACCTTATATCCATACTGTTTCTCTGACTATTGTATTGCACCCCTAACCTGGCTGCTGGCTTAACAGCCGACAGCCGGGCAGGTGGAGGTTCTCTGCTTCTTGGCTACTCTCGGCAGGCACGGGTTTTATTACCTTTGCCTGCCGGCAAGGGAAACACAGCCCGAATCTGCTGGCAACTACGATTAGCAGCCGGCAGCCGGGTTTTAGTGTTTTCAGCCGTCGGCTGGCAATGATTGCCGGCCGGCACACAGTCGCGAATCAGTGGGCTGCTGCCTATTAGTTAAAGATAGTATATCTTTGAACTATACAGGGGTAGTTGCCGGCCGGCACGTGCAGGCGCACGCCGGCACGTACCGGCGCGTGCTAGCCGGCACAACAGCATGCGATGTACAGTAGTTACTGTATTCGTAGTGTAGTACACACTGCATTAGCAGAAACTGCTGTACAGAGCTTGTGATAACACTAAAAGTTCTTCATCATACTTTATGTTATCTTGTACAGCATTTTGTTGAGACCATACAATATATAGAAAGTAAGTTCTTTCCATATTCTTTCTATCCCGTATATTAAAACTTTATCTCAAGGTGTGAACTGCACCTTAAATTTCCGATTAGGAAATTATGTAAGGTATTCTGGAATAGAATTAACCTTTGTTTTAATATCTCGGTAGGTTTCAGCAATTGACTGGGCAGGAAATACAAGTATGTGTCTTTCCTTCTAACTTTTATAGCGTTTCTATATAAGCTAAATGTCTCAATATAAGTGAAAGCCTTCACTTGATACTCATGGATTTTTCTTCTCTTTACAGGAGGACCACCTGATGTGCGGGAGTGTGTTCTGTAATGTCCGCAGTAAGAACTTCTGTGGATATCAATATTGCAGGAGGCAAGAAGCATGCGCAGCCTCCAGAGGTGTTCTCCGCTATTGGGACCCTCAGGTTTGTACAGTTTGTTCTAACCTGATTACCGAGGCTTTTGACGACCATAAGTCAACGGAGTCCAGGGATGCTGCCAGGGAAACGTTACGATCCTGGGTGAGGGGTTATCAGAAAAAAACCTCAGGTCCCTACCTTCCAAAGGAGAAGATGAGGGCCTACCTTTTCCCTAAAGCATCGGCTGATGCAATCATCCCCCAGCCTCAGGTGGAGATACCAATTGCCCAGAATCCGGTAGATTCTGAAGTCTCAGCCGCCCTTCAAGACATTCAATTGGACGATAGGATGTCGGAGGTGTCGGATTCTACTGAGAAGGACCTTCTAGGAGAAGGTCAGGAGGTGGAGCTGTTCCGGACTCCTCAAGTAGAAGAGCAAGAAATCGACGAAGTGTCGGTTACGTCGGTTCTGGACCCAGAACCTGTTCCTTCTACATCGTCTGCTATCCCAGATGAACTGGGAAGGAAACTTTCTTCCATTGTTGAGATGATCCAACAAATTCAAAGGAAGAATGATGAGAAGGAAGCTGCAATGAAACTGAAGTTACGTAGACTTGCAGCATCACTTGGGCCCCAGAAGCGGCTCAGCGTGAAGGATCTTCCTTTGTGCTCGGATACCAATCCTTGGAGGTATGCCGAACACATGCCAATGACAACCGGGGAGATCGTGATCTCAGAAAAGTTGGGAGCAATTCCCCTGGAAGAAGTGGAATTTTGGCCCAACAAAGATTCTTATCCGGACTGCTATGTCCATCTTAGGAAGGAGCCAGCCTTAAAGGAGGAGATGGAGCCGGAGGTCATAGTTTTTTACCATAGTAAAGCTCAGACGTTACTAACGAGCTCGATGAAAGAGAGGGGCTTCACCAACTCAAAGGTGCCCGCCTTGAGTAAGAAGCTTCCCTCCTTTGTGGCCTCTCCTACCAGAGCCTTTCCCTTCTTGGAAAAGGGATATAAGGCTGCCTTAAAAGCGGTGGTGGCAGGAAAACCATGCCCCTCCTTGGAGGAGCGCAAGCCGTTATCTCTGACCTTGCCCTTGGACCAAGAAGACTGGAAGGAAGTACCCCTTACCTTCTCAAAGCAAACTGGAAGCTGATATTGCTGAACGCCAGTCTGGTAAGGCGCTTCCAAAACTGTCGGAGGTTCTCTTGAGTAGAGAGCAAGAGACAAAGGAAAGACTTTCGGCATCGATGTTGTTGCAAACGACGCTAGAAACGATGGCAAGTTACCCCAAGAACCAGGACATGTTCAGGGTTGTGGCCAAAACCCATCTGGCCACAGTTACGAAGGATTTCTATAGCTATATTAAAGCTAGGAGAGCCTGTAGAGAGTTCGTGTTCGCCTCGGTTGCGGTGAGGCACGAACCGAGGAAACTGATCTCCTCTCGTATCTGGGGTCAAGACCTCTTTCCCAATGAAGTGGTTAAAGAGGTAGTAGACAAGGCCGCCACAGAGAACCTTCTCAAAAAGTGGGGCCTAGATCTTAATTGAAAGTCTCCTCCGGATGAGGGTACCTAACCCAAGAGGAAGACAAAAAGGCCTAGGCCATCCTCTCGGCCGGCTAAACCCTACCAACAGCAACATCAACAACAACTTCCTGTGACCGCGGTGCCTCAGATAGTGGCACAACCTCCAACCACGTACCAGCTGGTACCTCAGCAAACGGCGACACAGTCGCCAGTTCTTAACCCAGCCTCCGAAAGGCAGACTTCTTCCTTTTGTTCGAGAGCCAGAGGAACAGCCAGAGGTTCTTCTAGACGCCCTTCAAGAGGAAGGGGATCCAGGGGAGGACGCGGTCAAGGAGGCAAGGCCTCAGGTCTACAACAGCAGAAGTAGATACTTCCAGTAGGAGGGTGATTACAGCTTTTTAGGGATCGCTGGACCTTCGATCCCTGGGCCCACAGCCTAAATATGAATGGACTAGGTTGGAGCTGGAGCAGTCCTCCACCTCAATTTCCTCAATTCTTCCAACACTCATCCCCCGCTCTGGAAGAATATGTCCGAGAGCTCTTAGATAAAAGAGTAATCCGGAAGATTAAGTCCATCAAATTCCAAGGAAGGCTGTTTTGTGTTCCAAAGAAGGACTCAGAAAAACGCAGAGTCATTCTAGACTTGTCGCCACTCAACAAGTTCATAGTGAACTACAAGTTCAGAATGCTCACACTTCAACACATAAGGACCCTATTGCCCAAAAAGGGCATATGCTGTGTCTATAGACTTGTTTGATGCTTATTGGCATGTTCCAATTAATTGTCACCTCTCCCCCTAACTAGGCTTCAGGTTACATTGATAACTTTACGCCTTCAGAACCATGCCTTTCGGGCTAAACATAGCCCCAAGGATTTTCACGAAGCTCGCGAACGCAGCCGCCCATCAATTACGCCTAAAGGTGGTCCAAGTAGTAGCCTACTTGGACGACTGGCTGGTGTGGGCAGCATCCAGGACAGAATGCATACAAGCTTATTAGATAGTGATCTAGTTCCTGGAACATCTGGGATTTAAGATCAACATCAAAAAGTCTCGTCTTTCTCCAGCTCAAAAATTTCAGTGGTTGGGAATCCACTGGAATTTGGAGTCACATCGGCTTTCCATTCCTAGTAAGAAGAGGAAAGAAATAGCAGGATCTGTCAAGAGACTATTGAAATCCAAACGGATATCAAGACGCGAACAGGAGAGAGTGCTGGGCTCTCTACAGTTTGCTTCGATAACAGATCCAGTGCTAAGAGCTCCGCTTAAGGATACAACAGGAGTCTGGAGAAAATACGCATTAAACGCGCGAAGAAATGGTACCTGTCAGTAGTTCACATTCAAGGGTTCTGCAATGTGACAGCGGATGCTCTATCTAGGTTTACACCTAAAGTCAGAATGGTCCCTTGACGCAGGATCGTTCTCCTTCATCTCGTGTCAAGTCCCAGATCTGCAGATAGACCTCTTTGCGACGAAAGACAACAATAAATAATTCGTTACGTGTCCCCTTACGAGGATCCGAGAGCGGAGGCAGTGGACGCTATGTCCCTGGACTGGAACAGATGGTCCAGTATCTATCTGTTCCCTCTGCACACCTCCTTTTGAAGGTCCTCGATATGCTGAGATCCTTCAAAGGGAAAGCTGCAATAGTGGCCCACAAGTGGGCAAATAGCGTGTGGTTCCCTCTGGCATTGGAACTACAGTTAAAATTTGTACCGCTACCGGATCCATCCCTGTCTCAGCGAGTACAGAAGTCGACTGTCTTCGCTCCATCACAGAAAACACGGAACCTACATCTAATGATTTTCTCTCCTTAATGATGAGAAAAAGATTCGGTGTTTAAAAGTCGGTTTAGACTTTTTGAGGAAACCAGAAGACATTATGAGGCTTCAGGGAAGAAATAGCTATCCTTTGTCAAGGCAAAGAAGCCGAAAGAAATCCCGACTGATTCCTATTTATCATTCTTCATTCACCTTCATGAGCAAGGTTTAGCAGCCTACACAATTCTATTGTTCAAGCCTGCCTGGACAAGTCAGATACCATATGCCTTACAGGTCGACCTTTCTAACGACGTTCCTAATGAACTAGCCCTTCAGCGCTTCCGAAGACCATTTGCTTCGTCATTAGATATGATTCCTCATTGTGTATAAATAATGAACAATGAGGAATGTGCTTAGAAAGTTTTGAATTTAAGTCACATTTCTTTTTGTACTCGCCTTGGGGGCCAGAGTTAGTGAATAGTGGCTCTCTCTAGAGAGGAAGGCCACGTTCGGTTCTTGGAAGGAGAACTAAATCTATTTCCAGACCCAACGTTTCTTACCAGGAACAAGCTACCCACCAACAGGTGGGGTCCCTAGAGAATCTGCCCTCTGAAGTAAGATGCATCTCTATGTCCAGTGGAATGCCTAAAGGTCTATCTTCATAGTAATTCAGACTTTACGGGAGGACAGCTGTCCAGAAAAGAAACCCTGGGTTCAAAGTTTTTTGTAACTAAGGGCGAAATTCACCCGTGTTATTCGCAGAATGGATCCAGACAGTACACCCATTAGTCATGATCCGAGGAAAGTTGCCTCTTCCATAAAATTTCTTTAATTATATGGACTTTGAACATCCTTGTTTGCACACCGGCTGGTAGTCATCCAAGGCGTTCTTTATGCAGTATGCGAAGCAAGTGGAGCAACTTATGAGATCTGTGGTAGCAGCAGGTAGAATTCTTTAACCTTCTGTTTTAAGTCTGCGAGGAACAGTGTAATTAATTTGGGACGATTAATTAAGAGGGTGCCCGTGTAGTCACTGTATGTTAACACACGCTGAGCGATAGGCCACGAAAGTGTCCTTACTAACTGTTTCATTGACGTCGGTAATCTATAGCATAATACGGACACTTGTGCCAAGCGTTTTTTACGCTAGTGTATGTAAATAGTATACAGACTATATCATTATTAATAATAATTCTATTGAAGTGGTAAATCTGTTTCCTAGTAGATAAAACAATGTTTTCTGTTGACTGTTTTTCTTTATGCTTTTTCGCATATCATCTACATTTTATAAATTTTACAAATGTGATCTGATATGTTCGTTTATTAAATTTCAATAAACTAGTTCATAGTGAACCCTGCGTCTTTTTCGCCCACAATTATTTTATTAGAAATGTACTGAGCATTAAGATTAAAATTTCGATATTTTTATCATGGTATGTCTTTCGAGACTGTTCCCTGAATCAAGCAAAAGTCCAATCACTCTAACCCTTCCTTGGGAGGGTTGACGTGGTACCCTAACGGGTTGGTGGCAAAGAGGCAAAATTTGTTTCTATGCGGATACAACCATTACTCAATAGTTTATAAGAGTAGTCGCATTGGGGAAGGTGTAACAAATTCATTCTGACATTGGTGAATCTTATACAAACTTTGCTTTATAATGTATAGGGCGAGACCATAAATTTTTATGAACTCCTCGAGACTTTTTCCAGAGTCTAGTACGACTCTTCCCTGTAGGGGGCAGGAAGCACTAACATAGTTCATGCTTAGATGATAAAGATGTATGACGGTAACATCATAGGTATATAGGTCTAGACGGACCAGGAAAATACTTTCTTGAGAGTAGGGCACTGATTGACAATCCACAGATACAGTAATGCTCTGGTAAACTTTCATCAGGATGACATGGCCTGAGCCCAAAAAATGGATTTTTAGTGAAGCGAAACATCTAATTTTGGGTGAGGTTGATATCGTCCTGATGGACCCGCCCTTCCTTTTATTGTAAAAGGGCCTGTTGACCCCTCCCTATAGTACAGTATCTGTAACACCTCATATCTCGCTACAAGGAATAAAGAGGGCGCTATTGCCTTCATCAGATACACACTGGAAACGGAATAGGAGAGATGCCTTATGAGCGGCTCTCTTTTCATTCTCGTTTCGGATTCTTGTCACTATATCCCCCTCGAAGCATTAATACTGTTCGGGGCGAAGATAGCTATGTGACGTGTGAAGAATACGTCCTCTGTTATTATGCGATATCCCTGTGAGATTATTTAGGGATATTTGCTCCAAGAGTTAGAATTCTGGATAACTTAAGGTAAAATTCTCTGGGAATATCACTGTAGTCAAATATACCCTAGAAAGCTACCTAATAGGAACTTCCACCAGGACAACATGGCTACCTCACCCAAAAATAGATTTTTCGCTTCGCTCAAAATCCGTTATATATAGCGATTTTTTCACTTGTTTTGAAATATCCTACATATGGTAGAAATGTAAGGCATTGGTTGAGAATAGGTGAATGATCTACGTCTTAGTAAACAGCAGTCAAAGATCTCAAAGATGTATAGAAGATATAATGCATGTGTTAGTTTATTTGCAGTTCGTATGTACATTGGGTTTTCACAACGTTCTCGGGAAATATGTAGCAAGGCCAATGTTTTCAGATAATGAGGATATAGCGGTCTTTAAATTATGACATCACCTTACTGCATCATCTGCATGACAGAGTTTGACAAAATCTTTTTCATTTTTATATTGGTTCTCTCTCCCTCTCACTCTCTCTCTCTCTCTCTCTCTCTCTCTCTCTCTCTCTCTCTCTCTCTCTCTCTCTCGAATTATTTATACTGCCATTTATACAAATACTACAATATAATTTTCAACTCTCTCTTAGAATCAAATATCAAATGATGATCTCTCTCTCTCTCTCTCTCTCTCTCTCTCTCTCTCTCTCTCTCTCTCTCTCTCTCTCTCTCTCTCTCTCTCTGAATTATTTTAAACTTCCATTTATACAAAAACTATAATACCAATATTCAACTCTCTCTTAGAATCAAATGATTATCTCTCTCTCTCTCTCTCTCTCTCTCTCTCTCTCTCTCTCTCTCTCTCTCTCTCTCTCTCTCTCTCTCTCTCTCGAATTATTTTAAACTGCCATTTATACAAATATTACAATATAATGTTCAACTCTCTCTTAGAATCAAATATCAAATGATGATCTCTCTCTCTCTCTCTCTCTCTCTCTCTCTCTCTCTCTCTCTCTCTCTCTCTCTCTCTCTCTCGAATGATTTATACTGCCATTTATACAAATACTACAATATAATGTTCAACTCTCTCTTAGAATCAAATATCAAATGATGATCTCTCTCTCTCTCTCTTTCTCTCTCTCTCTCTCTCTCTCTCTCTCTCTCTCTCTCTCTCTCTCTCTCTCTCTCTCTCTCTCTCAATTTGAACTACCATCCATATCAACCAAATGGTATCACTGCAAAGTTAAATTCTCTCAGTATAAAATTATTCATGATCTCTCTCTCTCTCTCTCTCTCTCTCTCTCTCTCTCTCTCTCTCTCTCTCTCTCCTCTCTCTCTCTCTCTCTCTCTCTCTCTCTCTTAATATTTCGAAATCTGGTACTTCTTTCAGAAATGGAAGGCATTGGTAGAGGGAAGGTAAATAAAATCGAAATCTACGTCCTAGAGAACAGCAGCCAGAGTTTCCAAAGACGTATAGAAGTTATAATTCATATGTTTGTTTACTTGCATTTCGTATGTACATTGTATTTTCACAACGTCTTCAGGAAATTTATAGCAAGGCCAATGTTACCTAAGGTCATAGAAAGAACAAAAAGTAAGCAGAGAACATGAAAAAAAAATCCAAGAGGACTGGGAATCATGAATAAGAGTACAAAGCTGAAACATGCTAACTAAAACGCTGGCAATAATGAGAGATCTCTGGGAACTCATGACATAGTAATAGTAAACTGAGGGTTCAAATACCTCGTTTAGGGTGCGTTTATGTAGGAATAAACAATAAAAGTTATCATAATAATGTTATATTGATTTCTTGAAGAAAAGAAGCGAAAACTTGTTGCGAATCTTTGAGGGCTCATAACTCAAAAACATACTTATTCACATTTGAATATATTTTTCTCGCTTATTTATTGCTCGATTTTAGAGAGAAAGATATTGCAAAGAGGAATAAGCTTTCCAGAATTTGGTCAGAAAAATTTTTATTTTATTTTTACTTTCTTTTTCACGATTATTTTGCGTCTAGACGTGGGAAAACAAATGGAAATTCAATAAAAAACAAACAAAAGGGAAATCAGAATTCTGTCTCACAGAATTGTTCGGTTTATAAAGTAGTTTTTATGGTATAAGATCCAATACAATTGGTGTCGTTTTAGTGGGGAAATGTACCAAAACTTTTTTTTTTCCTTTTAAATCATCATTCTTGCTAATAAATAAAAGAGTTTTTGATCAAATTACTTGAATTTTTATATGATGAAGGTATTATATATGTCTAAAATATATATAGAAATGGTGTATATTGGATGATTAGAAAAAAATGGCGGACCTGGTGGACGGTCCCACTTCTTTACTGATATCTGAATAAGTTGTCCTCAAATTTTAACAGATTTTCATCATGAATTTGGAAGTTTTGTTCGCTAAAACATTAGATCTGTTTGACATACTTGGCATATTAACGTCCTTCCTGTACTCTATAACAGATTCCGAATGTAAATTACCTCTATTGACTTAAGATGCCTGGAAATTGAAACTTCAATTTTTTTTTTCAACTCTGGATTCAACCCATACTAAAAAGAATTATATTGGCTAATTCATGGCATATTTAGTGATTAGTTTAATGGGTTTTTTTATGCAATTAGATAGAATATCTTTAAGTATTTGAAGTTTCTAAGTTATTTTTGAAATAACTTAATATTTTCTGTGGTTAAGACTTCATGTTATTCATGAATCTTGCCGCAAAGGAAAACTAGGATTTTCCAATATTGGATTTCATGATGAAAATACCTTTACCTAATTAGATGGCTCGGTAAAGCCTCAAAACATTATAAAAACCTTTTTTATTTCCAAGGATTTTCACTTTCTATAACGTAATAAAAAAAGCCTGTTGGACTGGATTTCAGATTTTAGAGCATCTGGTGGTACCTTACTTCACCAGCAGACCTTGATGACCATCGGGCAAAGCCTCTTTAACTTGTCAACCTGGGTAATTTTTAAAGCTTTTCTCGAGAGTTCCGTAGTTTTTACTATACACCGAGCCAAGTGTTCTCGTGTGGAATAGTTAAACACTAAACTCCCAATGCTAATCCTATGGAAAAAACTGTAGATTTACTTTTTTATGATAGCCAAAAATCTTCTTTTAGCATTGCCATATGATTTGGCACACGGAGTCGCCCAGTGGCCAGAACTGACAATTTGTATATTTTTGTTTTAACTGATTAATACTCATGATTGTTAAACTTTTATGTGTACGAAAATACAAATGGCGGTTGTGATGAAAGGTTGATCGCTCACTTTAACAATTGATGATCCGGTTAATACTTGGCATATCACAGTAGCAGAGCAAAGTATTTTTCTTAGGAAGGCACAAACTTTATCCAAGCCTTATTGTTTATAAAGTGTCAAATACAAGTTTTGAAAGCTGACGGAATTTGATGCACATGTGATTCACTTGGGTTGCCTCGGTTCTGTAGAATAGATTCGTTCAAGGTTAAGTTTAGCAACACGCCCCCCCCCCCCCCCCCCCCACCAACCCTCACTAGAAGAGTTCGATCCCCTCGCCATAACATTTCTGCTTGATGTCAACCATAGTGACGGCAGGTAGTGCTACAAAGTATATTCACTTCGTCATTATTTTGGTAACTAAGGTCGTTGTTCTTAACGGACCATCATTGGGAGGTAGATTCTTTCCAAAGATCTGATACATGATTAATGTAGGGTTTTAATCTGCAACCCTGAAATCAAAGATGATCGGCCGAGTCTTGAAATAGTTTAATATTTTTGAAAGCTTACAGTATTTCTCAGAAATCTCCTCTTTAAATGCAAAACTGAAAGGACTGATTAAGTTAGGGATTATAGCGTCAATGATATAAAACGAAGGAAAGAAAAGAATACGAACCTTAAAATCAAGTACAAGAATATAACGAAGAATGGAAACAGAAAACCTAACTTATAATTGACAAAATAAATTTTTAGTTTTCAAAAGGCATAGTGGTAACATAAAAATGGTGATATATTTTTTAAAGGCTTTTTAACAGAAGACCTCTGGCTAGGAGCTTATAGGATTATCATTCCCACTAGCAGTTTGAAAACCATGAGGCTATACGCCTAAGGGCTCCAACAAGTAAAAATAGAATGGTGACGAAAGGAAATGAGGAAATAAACTACAAAAGCAATGAACAATTAAAATAAGATGTTTCGAGAACAATTACAATAGTGATTTATAATTTTTAATATAGAAACTAGAAAACTCAAAAAAAAAAAAAAAAAAGAGAGAAATATGATATAATAACGTGCCCGAGTGTACCCACATGCAAGAGAACTCTACCCTAAGACAGTAGAAGACATGGTACAGAGGCTATGGCTCCTTTTAAAAGAGCTGCGTACCATGGCTAAATTGTCTCTTCTACCCTTACCAAGCGGAAAGTAGTCACTAAACAATTACGATATAGTTGTTAACTCTTTACCGAAGGAGAATTGTTTGGTAATCTGTGTTTGGAATATGTAAAGAATAGGCCAGACTATTCGGTGTATGTGTAGACAAAGGAAAAATTATCACTAACTAGAGAGAGGGATCCAATGTAGTACTGTCCGGCCAGTCGAAGGGCCCAATAGAACACTAGCCTTTTCTGAGTGGTGATACCTTAACGTTGTGAAAGAAGTATCACCGTAGTCAGCAAAGCTGTACTAGTCAGGGCCACAGACTAGGTTTGTTTCCTTCAAGGGATTAAAGTCTCCCACCAACACAAATTTGCAGTGGCTAGTGTAACGATAAAAACAGGCAAAATATCATGAGGCTTTTATACTTTAGTGGACTAGAAAAAGATACAGTTATTGTGGATAGGTTTTTGTGTGTGTATCATGTAAGCAGTGGAAAATAAGAGCATAGGCAAATCATGACCAGGCAACCCCCTGAGATCCTTGATCGAATGCATTAAACATCATTAGGACCAATAATGAGCCATTTCATCATCACTGACCGATAAATACAGTATCAGAGACGTGAATTTATCACACACTATTAACCACTACATTTTATAATGAAGGCCACCCATTAATTAGGAATATTGAAGCCCCAGTTCATGAATATCGGGTGATTAAGAAAGAGGAGCGTCGAAGGTCAAATGAGAAACTAAACTTCTTTTTGAAGGTAAATTAAGAAACTATGCTTTTTCTTGGAGGTAAATTGAGAAACTTTACTTTTTCTTGTTGGTAAATTGATAAAATATACTTCAATCCAAAGGCAAATTGAGAAACTATACTTCATCACGATGGTAAATTGAGAAAATAAAGTTTTTCTCGGAGATAAATTAGAAAACGCTGCTTTTTCAAAGGTAAAATTGGAAATTCTGCTATGATGGGAATAATTTTATTGATATACCTAAGGCTAATGAACACCTTGATGTGCCCATGAATGAATTCAGTGTGTTTGAGGTCAAAGCTATCCTCAAAATACTAAAAAGAGGGAAAGCCCCTGGATACGATGACAAAACTACCGAGATGATACTGGCTGAGAATGGAATGACTTCCAGACTACTTATGTGATTATTTTGTAGAATGTGGCATAAAAAGGTAAACTCTCATGAATGAGAGTTAGGAGTGTTGGTGAAAATGGCAAGAAAAGGAGACCTGACTGATTGCAATAATCACTAGAGAGAAAGATGGATGAAAAGCTGAGAGATACACAAGCAGTATTTAGACAAGGTAGGAGTTGCACTGACAGAGTATGCTGATGATTCTGTATTTGTTAGCAAAACACCATAGGATTTGCAATGTTTGCTTACCAGAATACAGGAAATATCACACGAGATTAGGCTGTAGATAAATAGAAGAAAGACAGATGATGAGAACAGAGTATGCAATGGAAGATAAAATATCATCGGAAGGAGAAAGGATTAAAGAGGTTGAATCATTTAAATATATAAGAATTATAACCTCTAATACAGGGTCTTTAGAATTAAAGTTTAGTGAAAGATTGAAAATAAACAGATCAGACAATGGCTAGGTTAAGGGAAATTTGGAAATCAAATCGCCTGAGATTACATATAACAATCAAACTATATATCAGTTTAGTGAGATCGGTGTTACTCTATGGACATGAGTCATGGTATGACGATGAAACAATCTCAAAAAGATTTAGTAGATTCAAGAACAAAATCCTCAAAAGGATTTTGGGAGTTAAATGGTAGGACAGGATTAGAAATGAAACTATAAGAGAGATTAGTCATGTGCCGTATGTGGATGACATTATGATGAGGGGTAGATGGAGAGGGTTTGGTGATGCTCCTCGTGCACCCCAAGAGAGATTAGTTCACCAAACTTTCAGCTGGGCTCAACAAGGCAATAGAAGAGTTGGAAGACCTAGGCCTATATGGCTTAGTACTATGAAGTGCAAAGTAGGAGATGATGAATGGAGAAGTATTGAATTAAAAGCTCAGGATAGAGACGATTGGTGAAATCTAACCGAGGCCCTTTGCGTCAATAGGCGTAAGAGGAGATGATAATGATGAATTAGCAAATGAACATTTATTTAAAGAAAGTGTAATATAGACTCGCGTGATTCGTTCCCATTGTAGAAACTTGTATTTTCAGTTTGGAATGTTAACAAAAGTTATATATATATATATATATATATATATATATATATATATATATATATATATATATATATATATATATATATATATATGTATATATATAAATATATATATATATATATATATATATATATATATATATATATATATATATATATATATATATATATATATATATATAGATCAGGGTGAATGAAAGAAAGTAATATTTTGTTCTCTTTTATTTGATCTATTTTATTATAAAAGAATTTGGTTCACTCATCCATATTTCCCAACATAAGACAGTAAAAAAGATATTTTATAATACAGAAATCTGTAGAAAGTGTTTCTCATAGAAGACAAATTTATAGAAAGCATATTTTATAAAACAGATCTGTAAGAACCGTCTGTAAAAAGCGTTCCTTATAGAACAGAAGTTTGAAGAAAGCGTATCTAATGCAATAGAAGCCCGTAGAGAGCGTATCTTATAAAGTAGAATTCTATAGAAAGCGTCTTTAGAAATCATATTTTATAAAGCAAAAATCTGTATAAAGTGTCAGTAGAAAGCATATCTTACAGAAAAAAATTGTAGAAATTGTATCTTATGCAATAGCAGTTTTTAGAAATCGTATCTTATAGAATTAAAAAATGTATAAGACATCTGTAGAAAGCATATCTTATAGAACAGGAATTTGCTAAAATCGTATCGTATGGAATAGAAGTCAGTAGAGAGCGTATCTTATAAAACAGAAATCGGAAGAAAGCATATCTTGAGGAATGGAGATTTGTAGAAAATGTATCTTATATAACAGATATCTGTATAAAGTGTCTCTAGAAAGCATATCTTAAAGAACAGAAGTGTGTAAGAAGCATATCTTATGCAGTAGAAATCTGTAAAAAGCGTATATTATAAAACAGAAATCTGTAAAAAGCGTCTGTAGAAAACTTCTTTCATATAACATAAATCTGTATGGAGCATCTGTAGGAAGCATTTCTCATAGAAAAGAGGATTGTAGAAAACGTATCTTATATAAAAGAAATCTGTATAAAGCATCTGTAGAAAGCATATCTTATAGTACAGACGTTTGTAAAAAGCTTATCTTATCAAATAAAAATCTGTAGAAAGTGCTTCTTATAAAAAAGGAAAAACGTAGAAAGCGTCTGTAGAAAATGTAGCCTATAGAATAGCGGTTTGTAGAAAGCATATATTATATAACAGAAATCTGTATAAAGGGTCTGAAGAAAGCATATTTCATAGAACAGAGGTTTGTAGAAAGCATATTTTATGTAACAAAAATATGCATAAAGTGTATGTAGAAAGCATGTCTAATAGAATAGAAGTTTGTAAAATTCGTATCTTCTGCAATAGAAGTGTGTAGAGAGCTCATGCTATATAACAGAAAACTGCATATAGCGTCTGTAGAAAGCATATCTTATAAAACAGAGGTTTGTCGAAAGTGTACCTTATGCAATAGAAGTCTGTAGAAAGTGTTTCTTATAAAACTTAAATCTGTATAGAGCGTCTGTAGAAAGCATATCTCATAAAACAGAAGTTTGTAGAAAGCATATCTTATATAACAGAAATCTGTATAAAACCTCTCTAGAAAGCATATTTTATAAAACAGAAGTTTGTAAACAGCATATCTTATATAAAAAAAATATGTTAAATGCGCCTGTAGAAAACGTACCTTTTAAAACAGAAGTTTGTAGAAAGCATATCTTATATAACAGAATTCTATATATAGCGTCTGTAGAAAGCATATGTTTTAGAGAATAAGTTTGTAGAAAGCATATTTTATATAACATAAATCTGTATAAAGTGTCTGTAGAAAGCATATCTTATAGAACAGAAGTTTGCAAAAACATATCTTATGTAAAAAAAAAAAACCGGTATAAAGCATCTGAAGAAAGCATATAATTTAGAACATGGTTTTGTAGAGAGCATATTTTATATAACATAAATCTGTATAAAGTGTGTCCAGAAAGCATATATTATATGATAGAAGTATGTAGAAAGCTTAGCTTATACAATAGAAGTCCGTAGTAAGCGTATTTTTTGGGCTCAGGCCATGTCGTCCTGATGGAAGTTCCTAAAGGGTAGCTTTCTAGGGTATATTTGACTACAATGATATTCCCAGAGAATTTTACCTTAAGGTATCCAGAATTCTAACTCCTGGAGCGAATATCCCTAATTAAATCTAACAGGGATATCACATAATATCAGAGGACATATTCTTGACACGTCACATAGCTATCTTCACCCCGAACAGTATTAACGCTTCGAGGGATTACAGTGACAAGAATATGAAACGGGAATGAAAAGAGAGCCGTTCCCAAGGAATCTCTCCCATTCCGTTTCCAGTGTGTATCTGACGAAGGTGGCAGCGCCATCTCCATTCCTTTTCATGTAGCTCTACTACTCGGTGTTTTCCCTTGTGTTCGCTCGTATTTTTTTTTATTTTATTCAACGTTATGATGCTTTCTCCGGCCCTTCTGCCTCTGGAAAGTTGAGTATTATCTTTACGTTGTATAAATGTAAGCTCTTGTCGTTTTGAACTAAATCAAAAGTGGTTTTAACGTGAACAAGAGCTGTTGCCTACCGGAGGCATCCTGGATGCTGTTGCTTGCTATATTCGGGCCATTTAGTTAGCCAGAGCGACGTTCCCGGTTTTTACGCTTTCATAAATCTAGCTATTTAGCTCCTCTAGGAATTCTTATATAATGGCGTTAGTTTTCAGTTCGGTGATTTAGGTAACCGATCTTGCCCTTCGCGAGGCTTAGTAGCCTGGGCGTCTGGCCCTAGTACTTTCATGCATGGTATAAGTTTTCCGAGTGTTATGTTATTGAAGCTATAGGCAAATATTTTATACATGTAAGATATTGTTGAATTTTCTACTCCAGGATTGTATACGTGAGAGTTTCGGTGATTTAGGTAATCAATTCTCACCGCACCTAGGCTAGTAGCCTACGGGGCTTTAGTATACTCTTGCACACATCCCTGGTTGTTCTTTTCTCCTTCGGAGAATAAGTTCAATCCCTTTCTCCCTCTGAGTAAGCCTTAGGCTTAATCCTAGTGGTTCTATCTGAATATTATTCAGGTATAACTTTACTAGGATAGGTCTGTCCAGACCCGCTAACCAGAGTAACTGGTTTTTGAGGTTGGGGCAGAACATCAGAGTTTTAGTCTGTGGTCTGTGTCTTCCTAGCATAGAGATTGAGTTTCCTTTGCTAGGTTAGGTGCAGACACAGGAGGCTTTGCTTCCCTAGCCCACATCTGATGGATTCTGTACGAGATGATTCCTTCTTCTAGTGGTCTAGCAGACTGTCCTGTGTGGTTATCCTTGGTCTGAAGAATGAGTTTCTCCGTTGCCTGGCGAAATAACTACACCTAACTTGGTTCTGGTATGGAGGAGGAGAGCAAGTATCGCCAACCTTCCTCCCTATAGATAAACTTTAGGTTAGGATGAGCTTCCCAAACTGCTGGGTGTGTCTCATACTAGAACGAAGTTTACAGGACCCTTGTCCCGTTCCCCCCTCTCTTTCTTAGAGATGGCCTAGCCATCACATCTCTTAGCCACAGTCCTACTTCTGTACCTAGTGTAGGTTAGGATGGGGGACCAGCTCAGCTCTCTGCCGGCCGGCAATAACAGGCCGACCGGCAGAGACCCTTTTTTCTTCTGCAGAGTGAACCCCAGACCTCCCATGGTCTCTCTTCCATGTCTGCTGGTAGAGCCCGGCAGGCTATGGATATATAGGAAGCCTGAATGCTACATTCTCCCCGTCCATATGTTCACTCTTTCTGGATGAAGGTTGTATGGCAATGCCGCCTTATAACCTTACATCCATACTGTTTCTCTTTCTAATGTTTTGTACTCCTAGCCCGGCTGCCGGCTTAAACGGCTGGCAGCCGAGTAGGTGGAGGTTCTCTGATTCGTAGTCACTGCCGGTCGTCATGGGTATCACTACCATTGCCTGCCGTCAGTAGAAGCCCATCCCGAGATCTGCTGGCCACTACGTTTAGCAGCCGGCAGTCGGGTGCTAGTGTTTTCAGTTGCCGACCGGCAGTGATTGCTGGCCGGCATACATTTGCGATCCAGTGAACTGCCGCCTATTAGTTAAAGGTAGCATACCTTTGAACTATACAGGGCCGGCCGGCGTGTCCCGGCACATGCCGATACATGCTGGCGCGTGCCGGCCGGCACGACAGCATGCGATGTACAGTAGTTACTATATTTGTGGTGTAGTACACACTGCATTAATACAGTACAGAGTTTGTTGTAACACTAAAGTTCTTCCAACATAATTAGTGTTATCTTGTACACCTTTTGTTGAGACCGTACAATATATAGAAAGTGAGTTCTTTCTCTGTTCATTCTATCCAGTATATTAAGACTTTAGTTTAAGGTGTGATCTACACCTTAACTTTCTGCTTAGGAAAATATATAAGGTATTCTAGAATAAAAATTAACCTTAGTCTTAATATCCTGGGAGGTTACAGCAATTGGCTGGGCAGGAAATACAAGTATGTCTTTCCATTTTTCCTTTTTAGCTTTACTATATAAGCTACATGTATTAACAATAAGTGAAATGCCTTCACTTGATACTCATGGATTTTCTTTTCTTTACAGGAGGACCATCCGAAGTGCGGGAGTATATTCTGCAATGTCCGCAGTAAGAACTTGTGGACATGAGCTATGCAGGAGGCACGCAGCATGCACAGCCTCCAAAGGTGATCTCTGGTATTAGAACCCTCAGGTATGTATCATATATTCTAACCTGATTACCGAGGGTATTTGACACCCCTAAGTCGGCGGAGTCGAGGGATGCTGTTAGAGAAAAGTTGTGAACCTGGGTGAGGAGTTTTCAGAGGCCCCTACCTTCCAAACGAGAAGATGAGGGCCTACTTTTTCCCTACGGCATCGTCTGATGCAGTCATCCCTCAGCCTCATGAGGAGATACCAACCGTTCAGAATCCGGTAGATTCTGAAGTCTCGGCCGCCCTTCAAGACATCCAATTGGACGATAGGATGTCAGAGGTGTCGGATTATACAGAGAAGAACCTTCTGGGAGAAGGTCAGGAGGAGGAGCTGACCCAGGCTCCAGAAATAGAAGAGGATGAAATCGACGAGGTGTCGGTTACATCGGTTCCGGCCCCAGAACCTGTTTCCTCTACATCGTCTGCTATCCCAGATGATCTGGGAAGGACTATTTCTTCTATTATTGAAATGATTCAACAAATACAAAAGAAAAATGATGAAAAGGAAGATGCGATGAAACTGGAGATACGCAGACTCGCAGCAGCACGTGGGTCCTAGAAGCGACTCAACGTGAAGGATCTTCCTTTGTGCTCGTACACCAACCCTTGGAGGTATGCCGAACACATGTCAATGACAACCGGGAAGACTGTTATATCGAAGAAGTTGGGCTCAATTCCCCTGGAAGATGTGGAATTTTGGCCCAACAAAGACTCTAACCCGGACTGCTATGTCCGTCTTAGGAAGGAGCCAGCCTCAAAGGAGGAAACGGAGCCGAAGGAGGTCATAGTCCTTGACCATAGTAAAGCACAGTAGTTACTAGCGAGCTCAATGAAAGAGAGGGGCTTCACGAACTCAAAGGTGCCAGCTTTGAGTAAGAAGCTTCCCTCCTTTGTGGCCTCTCCAACAAGAGCCTTTCCCTTCATAGAAAAGGGATATAAGGCAGCCTTGAAGGCGGCGGAGGCAATGAAACCATGCTCCTCCTTGGAGGAATGCAAGCCGTTATCCCTGACCTTGCCATTAGACCAAAAAGACTGGAAGGACGTACACCTTACCTTCTCAGTCGGGAAGTTGGAAGCTGATATTGCCGAACGTCAGTTTGGTGAGGAACTTCCTAAGCTGTCGGAGTTTCTCTTGCGCAGAGAGCAAGAGACGAAAGAAAGACTTGCAGCATCGATGTCGTTGCATACGATTTTTAAAAAACGATGGCAAGTGACCCCAAGAAACAGGACACTTTCATGGCAGTGGACAGAACCCATCTGGCCACAGTTACGAAGGATCTCTATAGCTTTATTAAAGCTAGGAGAGCCTGTAGAGAGTTCGTGTTCACCTCGGCTGAGGTAAGGCACGAACCAAGGAGACTGATTTCTCCTTGCATATGGGATAAAGACCTCTTTCCCAAAGAAGTAGTTAAAGAGGTAGTAAACAAAGCCGCCACGGAGAATAGGATCCTTCTCCAAAAGTGGGGCTTAAACCTTAAGAGAAAGTCTTCTCCGGATGAGGGTCCCCAACCCAAGAAGAAGACAAAAAGGCCTAGGCTATCCTCTCGGCCGGCTAAGCCCTACCGACGGCAACAACAGCAACTTCCTGTGACCGCGGTGCCTCAGATAGTGGCACAACCTCCAACCACGTACCAGTTGGTACCTCAACATGTCGCAACACACTTGCCAGTTTTTAACCCAGTTTTTTAAAGGCAGACTTCTTCCTTTCAATCAAAAGTTAGAGGAACAGCCAGAGGTTCTTCTAGACACCCTTCAAGGGGAAGGGGATTCATGGGGAGGACGCGGTCAGGGAGGGAACTCCTCAGGTCCACCACGGCAGAAGCGAGATGTTTCCAGTAGGACGAGGTTGGGGCTGGAACAATCCTCCACCTCCATCTCCTCAGTTCTTCCAACAATCTACCCCCATTCTGGAAGAATATGTCCGAAAACTCTTAGTGAAAAGAGTAATTCGAAAAGTAAAGTCCATCAAGTTCCAAGGCAGGCGATTTTGTGTTCCAAAGAAGGACTCAGAAACTCAGAGTCAATCCGGACTTGTCGCCACTCAACAAGTTCATAGTGAACTACAAGTTCAGGATGCTCAAACTTCAACACAAAAGGACCCTACTGCCCAAAAAAGGGCATATACCGTCTCCATAGACTTGTCAGATGCTTATTGGCACGTTCCAATTAATCGTCACATCTTCTCCTACCTAGGGTTCAAGTTACAAAGAAGATTTTACGCCTTCAGAACCATACCATTTGGGCTAAACATAGCCCCAAGCATTTTCATGGAGCTTGCAAACGCAGCCGTCCTTCAATTACGCCTAAAGAGAATACAAGTAGTGGCCTACTTGGACGACTGGCTGGTGTGGGCAGCATCTAGGACAGAACGCATGCAAGCCTCTAAGACAGTGATCCAGTTCCTGGAACATCTGGGATTCAAGATCAACATCAAAAAGTCTCGACTATCTCCAGCTCAAAAAAAAAAAAGATTTCAATGGTTGGGAATCCATTGGAATTTGTAGTCACATCAACTTTCCATTCCTGGGAGGAAGAGGAAAAAAATAGCAGGATCTGTCAAGACACTATTGAAATCCAATCGAATATCAAGACGCGAACAGGAGAGAGTGCTGGGCTCTCTACAGTCCAGGAAGCTTGGTCCAATCTTTTCAAGTCATTCCACATCAACTTTCCAGAAGCCATGGCAGTACTTCTGACACTATTGAAAGTTCTCCTCGCCACTCAAACCATGTAATATTGGTTCTAGACAGCGAGGTGAGAGTGAGATGCTTGAATCGACAAGGGTCGGGATCACCTCGAATCAACCAAGTGATGTTGGCCATACTCCGTTTGGCGGAAAGAAATGGCACCTGTCAGCAGTTCACATTCAATCGGTCTGCAACGTGACAGCAGACGCTCTATCCAGGTTCACACCGATAGAGTCAGAATGGTCCCTAGACGCAGGATCGTTCACCCCCAGCTTAAGTCAAGTCCTGGAACTGCAGATAGACCTCTTTGCGACGAAAGACAACAAGTAGAATGTGGCCCCGTACGAGGATCCGCTAGCGGAAGCACTGGACACTATGTCCCTAGACTGGAACAGATGGTCCAGGATTTACCTGTTCCCTCTGCACAAACTCCTTTGAAGGTCCTCAATATGAGATTCTTCAAAAGGAAGGCGGCAATAGCGGCCCACAAGTGGCCAATCAGCGTTTACTTCCCTCTGGCATTGGAACTATGACTAAAGTTCGTACCGCTACCGGATCCATCCCTGTTTCAGCGAGTACAGAAGTCGACTGTCTTCGATTCATCACAGAAAACCCAGAACCTACATCTCATGGTTTTCTCTCCTTAGCAATGAGAAAAAGATTCGGTGTCAAAAGTCAGTTTAGACTTTTGGAGGAAACCAGAAGACATTATGAGGCTTCAGGGAAGAAGCGGATTTCCATTGTCAAGGTCAAGAAACCAAAAGAAATCTCGACAGATTCCTATTTATCATTCTTCATTCACCTTCATGAGCAAGGTTTAGCAGCCACCACAATACTATTGTTCAAGCCTGCCTTGACAAGACAAATACTATATGCCTTACAGGTCGACCTTTCTAACGACGTTATTAATGAATTACGAAGGCCCATGCTAGGCTTAGCCCTTCAGTGCCTCCAAAGACCCTTTGCATGGTCATTAGATAAGATTCTTAATTGTGCATAAATAATGAACAATGAGGAATGCGCTTAGAAGGGTTTGAATTAAAAGTCATATTTCTGCTTGTACTCGCTTTAGGGGCCAGAGTTAGTGAAATAGAGGCTCTATCTAGAGAAGAAGGCCACCTCCAGTTCTTGGAGAAGGATCTGATTTTATTTCCAGACCCAACGTTTCTTACATAGAACAAGCTACCCACCAACAGGTGGGATCCCTAGAGAATCTGCCCTCTGAAGGAAGATGCATCTCTATGTCCAGTGGAGTGCCTAAAGGTCTATTTTCATAGAACTTCAGATTTTATAAGAGGACAGCTGTTCAGAGGAGAAACCTCGGGTTCAAAGTTATCTACAACTAAGGGTGAAACTCACCCGTATTATTCGCAGAACGGATCCAGACAGTACACCCGCAAGTCATGATCTGAGGAAAGTTGCCTCTTCCAGAAAATTTCTTTAATTATATGGACTTTGAACATCTTTGTTCGTACACCGGCTGGTAGTCATCCAAGGTGTTCTTTATGCACTATGCGAAGCAAGTGGAGCAACTCAAGAGGTCTGTGGTAGCAGCAGGTAGAATTCTTTAACCTTCTGTTTAAATCTGCAAGGAACAGGGTAATTAATTTGGGACGATTAATTAAGAGGGTGGGTGTGTAGTCACAGTCTGTTACTACACTCTGAGCGATAGGCCACTAACGTGTCCTTACGAACTGTTCCATTAACTTTGGTGAACTTGAGCATAATACGGACACTTGTGCCAAGCGTTTTTTACGCTAGTGTAAATAAACTGTATACAGACTGTATCATTATTATCAATAATTCAATTGAAGTGGCAAATCTGTTTCCTGTTACGAAACAATTTTGTCTTGACTGTTTTCTTTATGCTTTAACGGATATCGTCCACATTTTATAAATTTTTTAAATGTTGATCTGATATGTATGTTTATTAAATTTTAATAAACTAGTTCAGCTACACTCATTTTATTAGAAATGTACTGAGCATTAGGATTAAAATATGGATATTTTTATCATGGTATGTCTTTTATGATTGTTCTCTGATTCAAGCAAAAAACCACTCGCTTTAACCCTTCCTTAGGAAGGGTTGACGCTGTACCCTAAGGGGATGGTGGTAGAGATGCAAAATTTGTTCCTATGCGGATACAACTGTTATCCAATAGTTGATATGAGTAGACACACTGGGGGAGATGTCAGGAATTCATACTGACATTGATGACTCTTATACAAACTTTGCTTTATAATGTATAGGGCGAGACCTCTATTCAAGCTTTTCATTTTGTCATCCATAGTTAATATGTACTCCTCGAGACTTTTTCCAGAGTCTAGTACGACTCTTCGCTGTAGGGGGCAGGAAGCACCAACATAGTTCATGCTTAGATGAAATGATCTATTACGGTAACATCAAAGGTCTCTAGGTCTAGAGGGACCAGGAAAATATTTTCTTGAGGGTACGGCACTGGTTGAGAATCCACAGATACAGTAATGCTCTGGTAAACTTCCATCAGGAAGACATGGCCTGAGCACAAAAAACAGATTTTGAGTGAAGCGAAAAATCTATTTTTGGGTGAGGTAGCCATGTCTTCCTGATGGACCCACCCCTTCCTTTTATTTTAAAAGGGCTTATTGCCCCCTCCCTATAATACAGTATCCGTAGCACCTCGTTTATTGCTACAAGGAATGGAGATGGCGCTGCCACCTTCGTCAGATACACATTGGAAACGGAATAGGAGAGATTCCTTTGGAACGGCTCTCTTTTCATTCCCGTTTCAGATTCATGTCACTGTAACCCCTCGAAGCGTTAATACTGTTCGGGGTGAAGATAGCTATGTGACGTGTCAAGAATAAGTCCTC
>NC_090756.1:85676279-85678779 GCF_036898095.1 Palaemon carinicauda
TCAAGGAAGAGAGGCTATATTAGGGTTAGATTTTATCAGTAGTAATAAAATATAAATTTTTCGGGAAAAAGAGCCAATAATAGTAAAGCGGGAAAGTACATTTTGTCAAAAGAAAGTCATGAAAGATTGAGTGCTTGTGCGGGCACGGAGAGATGGTTAGTAAGGTAACATCTCTACCCAGAGGAGGAGAAGGGCTGTCTCCCCAGACACTTACGAGCATATCAGTGACCCCGTCTCAGCCTCTTTCCGAAGGAACTGAGGTCGTTTTTAATCCCTATGACATTTGGGCACATGCAGTCTTAGAGGGCTTGTCAGAAATAAAAGAGAACAGAGCTGATATAACAATATTTAATTTGTCAAATAAAAGACTTGTGTTAGGAAGTGATTCTGTGTGAATTAGAGTTATGCGAAATTGCTAATAATGGGATCTTGGAAGCCACAATTTCAGCCTGCACAGACGAACGCACTCAGAACTTGATTATGCAAGAGCGAAAACTATGTCCACCAGAATATCAACCTGTAGTTAGTGATATTGTAAATAATTATTTCAATGTAATTGGAATTGGAGACAAGCCACCTGGGAGGATTGATCGATTTCCCGTTAGTATTGAAACTGGGCAGGTGGAGCCGATCAGGTCAAGGCCTTATAAGGTACCTATTCATTTCCAGGGAGAGATAGAAAGGGAAATTTGTAAATTAAGGGGACAATGGATAATCGAGTAGAGTGAATCCCCCTGGGCTTTTCCAATTGTAGCTTTTATGAAAAAGGATGGCTACTTAAGATTGTGTGTTGATTATAGGAAGTTGAATGCAGTCACTAAGGATAATACATTTCCATTGCCCTCGATTGAAGAATTACTTGTGAAGATACTGGATAGTAAATATTTTACAACTATTGATTTAAAATCTGAATACTATCAAATACCAATTCAGGAAGAGAGTTAATGTAAAACGGCATTTGTAGCTAATGATCAACTATTTCAGTTTAATTTTCTTCCTTTCGGTTTTAAAAATGCTCCAAGTCCTTCCTCAAGTCATTCCTCTAGAGCAGTGGTTCTCAAACTTTTTCATGAGCGACCCTATTTGAAACATTTCATTCCTTCGCGAAGAGAAAGAAAACATGCAATAATATATACACTTTATTTTGGAAAAAAAATAATGTGTACAGCTTTTCATTCACAAAACTAAACTAGTGGGATTTATGGCACTGCTTTTCCTTTTCACAAAACTAAACGGACAGGATTCATGGCACTGCTTTTCGTTCCCAAAACTATATTAATAGAATCCATGGCACTGCTTTTAATTCACAAAACTAAATTAATAGAATCTATGGCACTGCTTTTAATTCACAAAACTAAATTAATAGAATCTCTGGCACTGCTTTTAATTCACAAAGCTAAATTAATAGAATTCATGGCACTGTTTTTCATCCACAAAACTAAATTAATGGGATCCATGGTGCGGCTTCTCATTTACCAGTTTGTCAAATCGTGGAATCATTGTCGTAAGGCTGCATCTCATATCATGCTCGGGGTTAAGCTTGTTCCTCAACTTATTTTTCATATGAGTCAGAGCCGAGAAACCTTGCTCGCAAAGGTATGTTGTTACAAATGGGAGCAACACTTTCACCGCCTCAACTCCTACTATAGACTTCTCTTTCTTTACCTGAATCCAGAATTCAGAAAGAGATACTTCCTTGGAGAGGTCCTTCAACAAATGTTCATTTTGAACCTCAATAAGTTGCTCTGAGAGTCCTGGAACGCTTTCTGGCAGGTCTTCAACATTTATGTTGAAAGGATTTCTCACCCACGACTGGGTTCGAATGTCAGAGACACCATTACATGGGGCCCAGGAGGAGGGAGGTGGGGGGAAGATGAACATACATAACAAAAGTAATTTGTGGTTAAAGAAGAATAATTCAATTAAGCAACTGAAATACACTGAAATACTGAAAGCATGATAATGTTCCTGTGTCCCTGCGACCCATCAAAATTGATCTCGCGACCCAACTTTGGGTCGCGTCCCATAGTTTGAGAACCACTGCTCTAGAGTAATGATCGTGGTTTTGTCGTCCTAAATTGGCCATAAAGTTCTTGTTTATTTAGATGATATCATAATTAAAGGGAAAACGGTCAAGGAACATAATAATAATATTTGTAAAGTTTTAGAAGCATTGCGACGTAATGGTAAGAAAATAAATTTGTCAAAGTGCAAATTTTTCTTTGAACAGTTCGAAGTCTCAGGTCACATAATAACCCCAGAAGGTATCCAACCAAGCCCAAGTAATGTAGAAGCTCTTAGAGATTTCCCAAGGCCACATTCCCCTAAGGAAGTAACTCGGTTCCTTGGGCTCACAAGGTATTACCATAAATTCATAAGTGGTTTTCGAGAGATAGCGTCACACTTAGATGCTTTAAAAAAAAAAAGTAATAACTTGGCGAATGGGAGGAGAATGGGCCTTTGACCACTTGAAAGCTTCCTTAACTAGCAGTGACTTACT
>NC_090756.1:85683779-85688779 GCF_036898095.1 Palaemon carinicauda
TAACATAGCTATTGTCTGATTTGCTTTTTTTTTCAATTTTTTACTAAAGTATAATTCTAAAGACCCTGTATGGGAGATCGTAGTTCCCAAATACTTAAATGATTCTTCCTCATTATTCATTTCTCCTTCCCATGATATTTCCTTTTCCATTGCATTCTTCGTTCTCATCATCTCTGTCTCTCTTCTATTCATCTTCAGCCCAAGCTAGTGTGATTTTTCATGCATTCTGGTAAGCAAACATTGCAAATCCTGTGGTGTTTAGTAAACCGGGACAGCATCATCACCAAACTCTAGGTCTGCTGAATTCCTATCACCAATCCAGTCCAATCATTTTCAACCATCTATGATTGTTCTACGCATTACAAAATTCTTAAGGAGGATAAATAACATAGATGATAACACATTCCCTTGGAGGATAAATAACATAGAGTACTCCGCTGTTTACTGGAAATTCATTTGATAAGACTCCATTAACATTAACTTTGCCCTTGCTATGCTCACGAACAGACTTAAACAAATTTACATATTTAGCAGGATCCATAATAATGCAGAACTCTCCACAAAACTGGCTAATGCATATTATTGAAGGCCTTTTCATTGTCCACGAATGGTATGAAAAGGGCATTTATATATTCTACACATTATTGTAAAAATAAATTCTCAGTATGAAAATTTGATCAGTTCAAATTCCCCCTTTTCGAAATCCTGCTTGTTTATCTCTCAGCTTTTCATCAATCTCCAGTCTCTTTAGATTAAGCATACTATAATTTTTCATAACAACTGACGTAAGTGTTATACCTCTGTAATTATTGAAATTAGTCAGGTCTCCTTTTTTGCCATTTTCACCAACAGTCCTAACTCCCATGCATCAGGTTTTGCCTTTTTATGCCACATTCTACAAAATAACCTTGTAAGTAGTCTGGGAGTCACTTTATTTTAGGCCAGTATATTCTCAGCAGTTATTCCATCATATCCAGGAGCTTTCCATCTCTTTAGTGTTTTGAGGATAGCTTTGACTTCAAAGACATTCAATTCATTCATGGTCATATCAAGGTTTTCATCTGCTTCAGGTATATCAATCAAATTATTCCTTTCATATCTCCTATTCATAACCTCACTAAAGTGTTCCATACAACGTTGTCTTTCTTCATCTTTGGTTGTTATAACATATCCATCTCTCTTTTTGATGGGTATATGCTTCTTCTTCTTTGCCTCCATAGAGATTTCATTAATAATTTTATCTGCAATTTTCAAACCATATCCACTTCCTGAATTTTTAGCTTTGTCTGCCTCATCTGCTTTAATGTGTAGATATTTCCTCTAGTCGTTCCCAGCTTTTCTGTTAACCTCACTATCAATACTGGAACACTTACCATGCTGTACCCTGTAATTTTCATTACTTCCTAGAAAACCTTCAACATTCAATTTCTGTTTTTGTCTCATTTTTTATAGTATCCCAAGTATCATTTGATATCTATGGTTTTCTCCTTATAACTGTGTATCCAAAGACTTCACTACCAACTGACTGATATATGTTCATAATATCACACCATTCTTCAAAAATTGTGTCTCTTCGTCTCTTAAAGTCTCTAAGACTACAAATTGATTCCTACATTCAATTGCAAATGTTTCTCTTTGCTCTTCACCTAAATGTTTAGCTGCATTAAACCTTTATATTCTATCTACCTTACTGTTTGGTGGTTTAAGTTTTAATTTCAGTGTAGCAATAAGGAGCAGGTGATCACTACTAATACCTGCACCTCTATAGTTTCTTACATTTCTCAGAGTCTTTCTTTTCTATTTATTAATGGTAATCTGATCTGTTTGATTTTTGTAATGGCCACACTGGGAAGTCCATGTTTATATGCGGATGCTGTTTTGTTGAAAAAGAGTACGTCCAATAACAGAAATTTATGATGAGTGCTCCGTTTTCATTGGCAATTTCGCCAAGACCATTGACACCCATCACATTCGCTATCCCTTGATTATTCCTTTCAGCTTAAGCAATGAAGTTGCCAATCACAATTTTCATATATCTCTCTGGATCTTATCTATTACACTCTGCAGTTTTCCATAGCATTTATCTTTCTTTTCTTCAAGGGAATCATTTGTTGGGGCAGAGCAATCTATAATAAGCATGTTGTACTGCTTTGATTTGAACTTTGCTAGTATCAATCTTCTCTTTATAGCTTTCCCCTCGGTTAATGCCTTTCCTGCCCTTGATGTCATCATCATTCTTATTTCTTCTTTTCCAATCTAATCTAATCTTCCTGAATATATATATATATATATATATATATATATATATATATATATATATATATATATATATATATATATATATATATATATATATATATATATATATATATATATATATGTATATATATATATATATATATATATATATATATATATATATATATATATATATATATATATATATATATATATATATATATATATATATATATATATATATATATATATATATATATATATATATATACATATAGCCTTGGTCTTAAGTTTCCTTACCAATCCCTTTAAAAGCGTGTTTCACTTATGGCTTAGATATCCAAACTATATTTAATGATTTTACTATCTACTCGCTGTAACTCCTTAATCTGATTCATGGCTTTAACATTCAAATTACCTATTTTCATTTTTTATTTTAGTATTTATAAACCGGGAAATTGTTAGCACCCCAAGATGTCCAGGACTTTCATCTTCCCTTTTCATGACTGACAAAATCCATAGAGGATTCCTTAGATATATACATCAAAAGATAGCCAGTTAATTGTGATGCAGAACGCCTATCTAACTAAGGCAAGTGACCCCTGCTAGTTCATACTAATTTTAGTAACATCAATCGCCCGACAGTTTGTCCGTTGCCTTAAACCACATCCGTCACCCTGCTGCCAGTGACTTCATCGAGATTTTGGTGGGTATTTCCTGCACACCTAAAGCTCTCATTACTCCACCAAGTTGATCACTAGCGCCTCATTGCTACACTGAAATTTAAACTGAAAGCACCCGAAAGAAATGTAGATAAAATACTTAGGTTTGATAGAACTAAGCTTCTATAAGATGAGCACAGAGAAACCTTTTTATTTGAATGTAGGAATCGATTTGCAGAGAGAGGCAGACCAGACAATTAATGAAGAATGGTGTGATATTAAGAACATATATAATTCAGTTGGTAGTGAAGTTTTGGGACATGTAGTTACAAGGAGAAAATCATGGATTTCAAATGATATTTGGGATACTACAAAAAGGGGACAAAGACTGGAATCGATTTTTAAAAGGTTTCGAAGTATTAGAAATTACAATGTTGAGCATGCTAAGTGTGCCGAAATTGATAGCGGAGTGATAAGAAAGGCCAGGAATGACTGGAGAGAATATCTAGATAGTAAAGCAGATGAGGCTCACAAAGCTATGAATTTAGGAATTAGGTATGGTGTAAGAATTACTCGTAGAATTATTGATAGAATCTCTATTGGGGCAAGGAAGAAGAAACATTTACCCAACAAAGAGTGAGAGGGATCTGTTATAACAACCAAGTATGAAGAAAGGCAATGGTAGATAGAACACTTTTTTGAGGTTATTAGTAGTAGATATGAAGGGAATAATTTGATTGATATACCTGAAGATGAGGAAGATCCTGATTTGCCCATGAATGAATTCACTGTGTTTGAAGTCAAAGCTATCAATAAAAAAATCAAGTGATGGAAAGGCCGTGGATACGATGGAATAACGGCTGAGATGATATTGGCTAAAAATAAATGACTTCCTGAATACTTGCAAGAATATTTTGTAAAATGTGGCACGAAGAGACAAAACCTGATGAATGGGAGTTAGAGGTGTTGGTGAAAATGTAAAAAAAAAAAAAAAAAAAGAGAACTGACTAATTGCAATAATTATAGAGACATTACACTTACGTCAGTTGTCAAACAAATATATTGTTTGCTTATTCTAAAAAAGGGTGGAGCAAAAGACTGATAAAAGCAGAGAGATGAACAAGCGGGATTTAGAAGTTATCATGACCAGATTCTCGTTTTAAGACATATTGCTGAGCAATGTGTCGAATATACGAATCAAATGTTAATGGCATTTGTGAACAATAAAAAAGACTTGGATAGTGTGCACTGGACAATTTTGTGAAGAGTCCTGTGTTGTTATGAATTGTTGTTATGAATTTGATTAAGTCTGTTCATGACCATAGTAAGTGCAAAGTTAATATTAGTGGAGTCCAACCAAAAGAATTTCCAGTGAGCAGTGGAGTAATCCAAGAGAATGTGTTGTCACTTATGTTGTTTATCCTCCTCATGGATTTTCTGATGTATAGAACAGTTGGAGATAGTGGAGAAGGATAGGACTCGATTGGTGATAGGAAGTTAGCTGACCTAGAGAATGCTGATGCGCTGTCCTTATTAGCAGAAAAACGCCACGGGATTTGCAATGCTTACTTACCAGAATGTATGATATATCACATGGGATTAGGCTAAAGAAAAATAGAATAAAGACATAGATGATGAGAACAGAATGTGCAATGGAAGATGAAATATCATTGGAAGGAGAAAAGATCATTGAGGTATGAACATTCAAATATTTAGGAACTATGATGAAAAGAGCAAATCAGACAAAGGCTAGGTTGAATAAAATTTTGAAAAAAAAATCGACTGAAATAAAAAAAAAAAGAAATCAAGTTATATATGAGTGTGACTGTATGGTCATGAGTTGTGGTATGGTAATGAAACCATATCCAACAGATTTTATATATCTAAGAATAAAACCCTCAGAAGAATATTGGCAGGGCAGGATTGGAAATGAAACTATAAGAGAGAGTACTCGAGTGCCCGACGTGGATGTGATCATGGTGAGGTGCAGATAGAAATGGTTTGGGCTTCCCAAGAGAGATTATTTCATAAGACTTTCGACTGCGCTCCACAAGTCACTAGAAGAGTTGAAAGACTAAGACCTACATGGCTAAGAACTAT
>NC_090756.1:85693779-85713779 GCF_036898095.1 Palaemon carinicauda
TAGGAACGGGGCACTCGCTGCCCAAGTTAGTTAACGGGAAGACTGGAAATATTGAGGCACGAAAACGCAAAATACTGCTCTCACAAGTTTTTGTCCGTCGTATGTTTTTATTTATTTCTTTTTTTCTTAGCGTACAAAATAATTTTCGTACTAGTTTCTGTCTTTTACTTATAAATAATAAATATGGATTTGAAAAACTGAATATTTTTCTAAAGATTGAACAATAGTTCACTCACGTACAGTTGGACATGGAAATTCCTGACACATCTCCTTCTGAAGATGTACAGGGTACCTCCTCACACCCTTACTGCGCGGTGACTAAGCTACCACATAGTGCAAGGAGATATGGCAGAGAATGTAGATTGGGCTAAAAACATCAACTTTTCGCAGAGATAGGTGTACCAAGAATACATGTGTCCAACTGTGCATCCATTGAGACTGCTAAGCGTATATTGTGGATAAACTCCAGATTTCAGTAGATTGATAATGAAGTACTTACCAGACAACGTGCATGTGTGTGCTGTCCTTGATTGGGCATATAATTAGGTTCAGTAAATATTTCAAATGGAAAGCAAATACGGAAAAATGGGAGGACAGGAATATTGCAAATATAGGAAAGAATCTGAGGTGTATTGACAATTACTTCAAGTATATCCTTTAAATTACTTTGTTTTCCATTACGATCTTTTCAATATTTCTTTTCAATCTATAAAATACTAAAGATTTATATGAATGGTAGATTATTGCACTGTTGGCTAAACTTAGCTCACAACCGAAAATGACGAGTGGCTTGCAGATACATCTATGTTATAACATTCAACCATAGATTTTGCAATTTTACTAATCTTGACAAGTTCACTTTGATAAAATTTTGCTCTAGCCTAATGATGACTAATAGAGCATAGTTACTGTCAGAACGCACTAATGAAGAAAAAAGATAAATACGAATAATAGATAAGTTCAATGGACAAATTAATGCTACACAATAAGTACAAGAAAAGAAGGAGCCTTATTATGGTAAATCAACGTTTTACTTCTTCAGAGGACATTTCCACATTGCAAATATTTCACCTAACAATTAGTAATGGGGACTAAAGTTTGACTAAAGTAGTTGCAATATCCTGGAGGTCATAATGTGTAACCTTTTTTATATTGCTGAGTAGAATAATAATTGTGAACACAATGAATTATGAAATGACCTGGGATTGGCGTAAAACAATATAATGAAAAAATCCCTAGAAATGTTTTAAGTGGTTATAGGGCTGTTTCAATAGCCAGTAGTTCAAATGCAATTTTCAACTAGAAAATTTAGTTGTGGGAATTTGGAGGAATAAATCTGTTCTTAATTATTAAAAAAATTTAACTACGAAAGTCTTGTCACTAGCAACTAATTCTAGCTTAAACTACTTGCCTATATTGTAATACAAGAATAGAACTAGTTGCCAATATTCTATTACTAGCAAGTAGCTACTATGCATTTCTTGGCTGTGTCCAATTTATTTTCGCTGATAAAATCCCAACAAAACATCGGATATGGGTCACATGTTTGAAATAGGTATTTGAAGCCACAGCCTAATTGGCAAAAATATGTAATAATGTCTAATGTGAATAATAAAGGCACTTACCAGAGTATACCTAAGAAATTGAAAAGGTAACTTAGCAAAATTTAGACCCACCCAGAGAGAGACTATGTAGACGTCATTACTGAAGGCCCTTCCACTCATTGATACTCTATTGTAGTATGATGTAGTTACTAGACACTCCAGTCGTATAGCCACCTTATGAATGAAGACACACAAACAGCTACCCTATACACTTCTTCTCTCTCTCTCTCTCTCTCTCTCTCTCTCTCTCTCTCTCTATATATATATATATATATATATATAAATAAATATATGTATATATATATATATATATAAATGTCTATATATATATATATATATATATATAAGGAGATCAGTAGAATAGGTAAATTGTTAAATATGGTTGATGAAGCTAGTCAGTGATATAATTTGCAGTCAAGAAATAATCTGTCATATCTCATTCTTATTGTGATAATTTAGAAATACATTAATATAAACAAAATATTTTTATATCTCATTTTTATTTTTAAACTCGTCATTCAAGTATACCTATAAAATTTAATTTAGGCTTCCTGTCTGAATCATTTGGTGTTTGTGCATGATCTGTTATCAACTTACCTGTTAATATTAATCATATGGCGCATGTGGTTCTTTTCTTTATCCCATACTGCAAAAACACGCAACACACAAGCAGTCTTGCAGCCACGAGGACAATTAGCCAGGCCTGCCTCAAGTGAAGCACCAGGCAGCAGTCATGAGAACAGATTGGCTTTCACGTATGGATGCTCTGCTGTCCTCCTCCTGTTATCGGTGTGTTTACTATTGTGCATTTGGAGAGTTTACTGGGTATTACGTCTGATGTCATAGTTCACGTCATAACTAGCCTCTCTCTGGGTGCGTCTAAATTAAGCTAAGTTACCCTTTCAATTTCTTAAATATACTCCGGTAAGTGCCTTTATTATTCACATTAGACATTACTGCTTATTTTTGCCAATTAGGCTGTGGCTTCAAATACCTATTTCCAAAATGTGACCCTTATCCGATGTTTTAGTAGGATTTTATCAACGAAAATCAATTGGACACGGCCCTTAAATGCAAAGTATATGATAATATTGTAATAATAGGAGCAGTAATGAATAAAAAAAAAATTACTGTGAAAAGTTTATATTAGAAAACGACTAAATAGATACATAATCAGTAAAAAAAAAAAGAAAAAAAAAATTCTATGATGGTACAAACGCATCGCCTCGCCATCCTTCATTACTGGATGCAGTTTTTTTCATAGTGAGCAAAAATATTGCAAATATTTTGATTTGAGTTTTATATTGTAAAATACAGCCTTTTACTCTGTAAGTCTACATCATCTTTGAATAATATGATGATCACTCTGCAAATAAAATTTCTGTTATAAAATAGAATTTTCTAATTGGAATTATATACTTTCATCACGTCTATGGTAATATTCGTCTGGAGTTGAAAATACATAGAAATATACTGATATAACCTGACAGTAATTATTGGTACGAGATTGAAAACAAAGCAATATAAATGTACTAATTCACATGAATATAAAAAAAAAAAAAATTATTTCAGCTCCATATCAAGTTTCTTCTTTCGTGTAAAAACATCTTATTTGAGTTACCGTGCTTGTCTCTAGGTAATTCGCTGATAAACTTACCCGAGTTAATTAGCCTCCCCCCCCTCTCTCTCTCTCTCTCTCTCTCTCTCTCTCTCTCTGTCTCTCTCTCTTAGATGAGTTAAGCTTCACCGAGACAAGTGAACGAAGTATCAGTAAGAATGATCTGCGCCTTTTGGGCTATTGGATAGATCACAGACACAAAAGACAGCTGGGGATGGAAGGGATGAACCTGGTCTAAAAATCGAGCAAAGTCTGTAAATGCCAGCACGCAGTTTAGAATAATAATTGTCTAATCTCACGCAAATGATTAGGTCTCTCTCTCTCTCTCTCTCTCTCTCTCTCTCTCTCTCTCTCTCTTTCTCTGACTGTTTGCCTTTCTGACTGTCTGATTTATATTTATCTATCTATCTATCTATCTATCTAACTATGTATGTATGTATGTATCTATATATCTATCTATCTATCTAACTATGTATGTATGTATGTATCTATATATCTATCTATCTATCTATCTATCTATATATATATATATATATATATATCTATATCTATCTATCTATCTATATATATATATATATATATATATAGTAGGCTGGGCATGGCACCAGCAACCCGTTGAGATAATATTATGGCCAGAGAGTACTAAATTGGATCCTTCTCTCTGGTTACGGTTCATTTTCTCATTGCCTACACGTATAACAACTAGTCTGGCCTATTCTTTCCGTATTCTCCTCTGTCCTCATACATCTGACAACACTGAGATTATCAAACAATTCTAGTTTTTTCTAGGGGTTAACCACTGCACCTTTGCTGTTTCAGTGGCCACTTTCCTCTTGGTAAAAGTAGAGGAGACCCTTTAGCTATGGTAAGCAGCTCTTCCAAGAGAAGGTAACTCCAAAATCAAACCTTTGTTCTCTATGCTTGGGTAGTGTCATGGCCTCTGTACCATAGTCTTCTACTGTCTTTGGGTAGAATTCTCTTACGTGCGGGTACACCCAGGCACACTGTTCTATCTTGTTTCTATTCCTCTTGTTATTCTGAAGTTTTTAGAGTTTAGGGGAAAGATTTATATTAATATTATTGTTGTAAACTTTTATTTTATTTTATTTCTATATTTTCTTTCCTCGCTGAGCTATTTTCCCTATTAGGGCCCTTGGGCTTATAGCATCCTGCAATTCCAACTAGGGTTGTAGTTTGGCAAATGATAATATATATATATATATATATATATGTATATATGTATATATATATATATATATATATTATATATATATATATATATATATATTAAGAGAGAGAGAGAGAGAGAGAGAGAGAGAGAGAGAGAGAGAGGAATAAAGCAATTAGCCAAAAGACAAGAGGTATTGTAATGAGCATACTTCATGTGCTGTAGATTTAAGTTGAGTCTGTATGTGCTGTAGAAACCCCAAAAACAATAGCAGCTTCGGATATTATTATTATTCTTATTATTACTTGCTAAGCTGGAGCCTTACCTGGAAAAGCAGGATGCTATGAAACCAGGGTCTCTAACAGGGAAAATAGCCCAGTGATGAAAGGATATAAGGAAAAATATAATTTTCTAAGAAGTTTCAACATTTAATTAAACTCTAAAAACTTCAATAAAACAAGAGGAATAGAAACAAGACAAAACAGCGTGCCCGAGTGCACCCTCAAGCAAGAGAACTCTAACCCAAGACAGTGGAAGACCATGTTACAGAGGCTATGGCACTACACAAGACTATAGAACAATGGTTTGATTTTGGAATGTCCTTCTCCTAACAGAGCTGCTTACCATAGCTAAAGATTTTTTTCTACCCTTAAAAAGAGAAAAGTGGTCACTGAACAATTGCAGTGCAGTAGTTAACCCTTTGGATGAATAAGAATTGTTTGGAAATTTCAGTGTTTTCAGGTGTATGAGGAAAAAGGAGAATGAGTAAGGAATAGGCCAGACTATTCACGGTGTTTGTGTAGACAAAAGGAAAATGAATCGTAACCGGAGGCGAAGATCGAATGTAGTACTGTGCTGCTAGTCGAAAGGCCCCATAACTCTCTACCGGTAGTACCTCAACTGGTGGTTGGTGCCCTGCTACCTAGATATATTAATAAATTAAAGTATATATTTGAAATAAAGTTAATTAATTATAATCTTTTATCTGCTTTTGCTTTCAAAACGAAAATATTTTTGCAGCCTTTAATTAATTAGTATTCACTAAAGAAGTGCTAAATTTCCCTTATTTTTAAAGATAGAGATATTTTTCGCATAGCATATTCAGTGAGAGTTAACTCATCACCAAGGCTAAGGTTTGCTCAGTGAAACAGCTCTCTACATCGGTAACTAATAACTTGAAACTATCTGTTAATTTTGAGTTTAGGTTTGCAATATATATATATATATATATATATAAAATGGATTTTGAGCGAAGCGAAAAATCTATTTTTGGGTGAGATGGCCATGTCGTCCTGATGGAAGTTCCTATAGGGTAGCTTCCTAGGGTATATTACAACTACGGCGATATTCCCAGAGAATTTACCTTAAGGTACCAAAATTCTAACTCCTGGAGCGAATATCCCTCCTGAAAGGGATATCGCAACATATCAAAGGACGTATTCTTGACACGCCACATGGCAATCTGCACCCTGACAGAGATTTCGTCTCGTAGGGGCAATTGGCAAGAAATGAATTCGGGAAAGAAAAAGGGGGAACCGCTCCCAAGACTCGTTATCACCCGTTTCGTAAGCGTGCCTGGCGCCAATCCTGGCGCCATCTGTATTCCTTGTAGCGTACACGAGGTGCTACAGAGACTGTATGTAGGGAGGGGTTCTACAGCCCTTTCTTAGAAAGGCAAGGGCGGGTCCATCAGGACGACATGGCCATCTCACCCAAAAATAGATTTTTCGCTTCGCTCAAAATCCGTTTTTTGGGCTCAAGCCATGTCGTCCTGATGGAAGTATACCAGAGCATTACTGTATCTGTGGATTCTCAGAACGTGCCGTACTCCCCGGAGGTAATTTTTCCCGGTCGACAAGACCTAGAGACCTAAGATGTTACCGTTATACATCTTTTCAGCTAACTATAAACCATGTTAGAGCTTCCTGCCCCCTACAGGGAAGAGTCCTACTAGACTCTGGAAAAGTCTTGAAGAGTACATATACCTATGTATGAATACCAGGCAAGCTAATATAGTGGTCTCGCCCTATATTAAGTAAAGCATAGTTTGTAAAGAACCACTGCGTCAATATGAAATATCGACCAGTTCTCCGCACAATACTTGTATTGGACAAAGGTTTATATCCGCATAGGAGGAAACTAGTAAAACCGCCATCGTCCCCTTATGGGACGGGGTCCTCCCGTTAAGGGAAAGCATAAACCAATGCAACATAGCTTGCATAAAGGAACAATTCTATTAGAATTATCCCAGATAACGTACATAGAATGAATGCTCAATTATGCCAATAAATTGACACAGGTGAAGGAGACGCAAGGTTCTCAAGAACAAGTTCATTGACAGACAATAAACAGACAGGTTAACCACAATTATATATATATATATATATATATATATATATAAGAAGAGGATAACCCAAAACTTTAAGCATAAGTATGATAGTAAACAGAACTTGTTTATCTGAAGGAAAAAACATTAACTGCCACTTTTAGGTTACCGAGGTATCAAAGTCATAAAAGTCTGTATTACAAATCAATGACATTAGCGTTAGAAACGCTCGGCACACATGTCTGCACTTATGCTATGTTCACCTTTGGAAATGGAACAGTCTACATGGGCAACTCAGTGCCCTCACTTAGTTTGTAGTACAGTATGTAACTACACACTCACCCTGGAATTAATCGTCCCAAGTAAAACCACTGTTCCTCGCAGAGTTAAACAGTAGGGTTAACGACGCGACCCACTGCTACCACAGATCTCTTTAGTTCCTCTACTTGCTTCGCATAGTAGCGAAAGAACACTCTGGAAGACTTCCAGCCAGTGTATGAACGGAGATGTTCAAAATCATACAATTAAAGAAATTTAAGGATGAGGCAACTTTCCTCGGATCGTGACCTGCAGGTGTACTGTCAGGATCCGCTCTGCGAATAAAATATGTGATTTTCGCTCTGAGTTGATTCAGAGATAAATTTGAGCCTGATGTTTCTCCCCTGAATAGTTGACCACCCTTGAAGTCTGAAGTTCTATGAAGAAAGACCTTTAGGCATTCTACTGGACATAGAGATGCATCTTCTTTCAGAGGGCAGATTCTCCAGGGACCCACCTGTTGGTAGGTAGCTCATTCTTGGCGAGAAACGTAGGATCCGGAAACAGGTTCAGTTCTCCCCCATCCAGGAACTGAACACGACCTGCCTCTCTCGAGAGGGCTACAATCTCACTAACCCTGGCCCCGGAAGCGAGTGCAAATAGGAAAATAACTTTTTGTGTCAAATCCTTTCACGCACACTCTTCATTGCTCAACAGAGAAGCGAAATGAAGAACTTTGTCTAAAGACCATGATATGGCCTTTGGAGGTGCTGAAGGTCTGAGCCTAGCGCAGGCTTTCGGAACTTTATTAAAGAACTCGTTACCTGGGTCGACCTGGAAGGCATATAGAATGGGTCTTGTCAAAGCAGACTTACACGCTGAAATAGTGTTAGCTGCCAATCCTTGACCATGGAGGTGGATGATGAAAGATAAGCAGAAATCTGTCGAGATCTCCTGCGGATTCTTCGCCTTGACAAAGGCCACCCATTTTCTCCAAGATGACTCATATTGCCTTCTAGTAGATTTGCACTTATATTCCTCTAGGAAGTCTATGCTGGCTTTCGAAATCCCGAAACGCTTTCTCACCGCTAGGGAGAGAAAATCATGAGCTGCAGGGTCCGGGTTTTCTGTAATGAAGCGCAGAGAGTCGACTTCTGGACTCGCTGAGTCAGAACTGGATCTGGTAGCGGTACAAACTTTAGCTGTAGTTCCAATGCCAGGGGGAACCACACGCTGTTCGGCCACTTGTGGGCTACTATTGCCGCTACCCCCTTGAAGGATCTCAGTTTGTTGAGGACCCTCAACAGAAGGTTGTGATGAGGGAACAGATAAATCCTGGGCCCTCTGTTCCAGTTGAGGGATATCACGTCCACTGCTTCCGCTAAGGGGTCCTCGTACGGGGACACGTACAGGGGCAACTTCTTGTTGTCTTTCGTCGCAAAGAGGTCTATCTGCAGTTCTGGGACTTGATTCAGAATGAAGGAGAATGATCCTGCGTCTAAGGACCATTCCAACTCTATCGGTGTGAACCTGGATAGAGCGTCCGCTGTCACATTGCGGACTCCTTGAAGGTGAACTGCCGACAGGTACCACTTCTTCTTTTCCGCCAATCGGAAGATGGCCAACATCACCAGGTTGAGAGGTGCTGACCTCGATCCTTGTTGATTCAAGCATCTCACAACTACCTCGCTGTCCATCACCAACCTTATGTGGATCGAGTGACGCGGGGAAACTTTCTTTAAGGTAAGGAGCACTGCCATAGCTTCTAGAAAGTTTATGTGAAAGGTCTTGAATAACTTGGACCAAGTCCCCTGGACTTTTTTCCGATGAGAGTGACCTCCCCATCCCTCCTTCGAGGCGTCTGTATGAATCGTCACCGACGGGGGAGGTGGCTGAAGAAGAACCGACTTCTTTAGAAGTCTGGCTTGGGACCAAGGCCTGAGAAGAGTACGTAGCCGAAGCGGAACTGGTCATCTCAGATCTCTTCGCACGTTTGATGCACAACTTCTCCAAACTCCGGTTGCATCCTTTAGCTGTGCTCTTAGCACTGGGTCTGTCACCGAAGCAAACTGGAGAGAACTCAGTACCCTCTCCTGTTCGTGTCTTGATATCCTTTCGGAATCTAGAAGTCTCTTGACAGAACCCGCTATCTCCTTCCTTTTCTTCGCCAGGATGGAGAAACAGTGTGACAAAAGGTCCCAGTGGATTCCCAGCCACTGGGACTTTTGAGATGGAGAAAGTCGAGACTTTTTTCTGTTGATCTTGAAACCTAGGTACTCTAGGAACTAGATCACTTGACTGGAAGCTTGCAAGCATTCTGTCTCGGATGCTGCCCACACCAACCAGTCGTCCAGGTTGGCTACTACCTGAATTCCCTTTAGGCGTAATTGTTTGAGAGCTACGCTCGCAAGCTTCGTAAAAATCCTTGGGGCTATGTTTAGCCCGAATGGCATGGCTCTGAAGGTGTATAGTCTTCGTTGTAGCCTGAACCCTAGGTAGGGGGAGAGTCGACGGTTGATTGGAATGTGCCAATAGGCGTCTGACAAGTCTATAGAGACGGAATATGCCCTCATGGGCAGTAAGGTCCTTATGTGTTGCAGTGTTAGCATCTTGAATTTGCAATACACAATGAACTTGTTGAGTGGCGACAAGTCCAGAATGACTCTGAGCTTTTCCGAGTCTTTCTTGGGAACACAAAACAGCCTCCCTTGGAATTTGATGGACTTCACCATTCGGATCACACTTTTCTCCAACAGTTCTTGAACGTACTCCTCCAGAACGGGGGTGGAGTGTTGGAAAACCCGAAGGCCCGGGGGTGGAGTGTTGGAAAACCCGAAGGCCCGGGGGTGGAGTGCTGTACCAGCTCCAGCCCAGTCCATTCTTGAGTAGGCAGTGGGCCCAGGGATCGAAGGTCCACCGATCCCGAAATTTCAGAAGTCTCCCTCCTACCGGTATCATCCCACTTGGACTGCCGTCCCGAGGTCTTGCCTCCCTGACCACGACCACCCCTGAATCCCCTTCCCCTTGAGGGGCGCCCAGACGAGCCTCTGGCTGCCCCTCTAGGCTTTGCTCGAAAGGAAGTAGACTGCCCTTCGAACGATGGGGTGAATGCCGTGGACTGTGTCGACACGGCCTGGGGTACCCACTGAAAAGTGGTCGGGGTTTGTGCCACAATCTGGGGCACTGGAGGCAATGGCAATTGCAGTTGCTCTTGCTGTCTAAACGGCTTGGCTGGCCGAGACGGTAGCCTAGTCCTCATAGTCTTCCTCTTTGGTTGAGGACCCTCATCCGGGGAAGACTTTCTTTTGATAGCCAGGCCCCACTTCTGGAGAAGGTTTCTATTCTCCAAGGCGGCCTTATCAACTACTTCTTTGACCAAATCGGTAGGGAAAAGGTCTTTGCCCCAAATGTTGGAGGAGATTAGTTTCCTTGGCTCGTGCCTCACCGTAGCCGAGGTGAACACGAACTCCCTACAAGCTCTCCTCGCCTTGACGAAGCAATAAAGGTCCTTCGTCACTGTGGCCAGATGAGTCTTGGCCACCACCATGAACATTTCATAGACCTTGGGGTCACTTGCCATCGTCTCAAGAGTAGTCTGAAGAGACATTGAGGCAGCCAGTCTTTCTTTTGTCTCGAACTCTCTCTGCAAGAGAAAGTCAGACAGCTTAGGGAGGTCCTCGCCGAATTGACGTCCGGCGATATCAGCCTCCAACTTCCCAACTGAGAACGTAAGATGGACGTCCTTCCAGTCTTTGTGGTTCATAGGTAGGGCCAGCGACAAGGGTTTACACTCCTCCAGGGAGGGGCAAGGCTTGTTGGCCTCGACTGCTTTTAGTACAGCCGCAAACTCTTTCTGTAAAAAGGGGAAGGCTCTAGCAAGAGAGGACACAAAGCAAGGGAGCTTCTTGCTCAATGCAGCTACTTTTGAGTTAGAGAAGCCCCTCTCTTTCAACGAGGATGAAAGCAGAGCTTGAGCCTTAGTATGGTCCATCACTATGACCTCCTTCGGCTCTGGCTCCTCCTTTGAAGATGGTTCCTTCCTCATCCGGACACATGGTTTAGCATCTGAGCACAAGGGAAGGTCTTTCACATTGAGCCTTTTCTGGGGCCCATGTGATTCTGCAAGGCTCTGCATCCGCAGTTCCATTGCAGCCGCCTTCTCCTGATTCTCCTTCTGCATTTGTTGGATCATTCCAACAATAGAAGAGAGGGCCTGTCCCAGCTCTACTGGGAGACCGGCCGATGTTGAGGGAATAGGCTCCGGACTCTAAACCGGAGTAGCCGACACCTCGTCGACCTCTTCCTCTACGACGTCCGGGGCTTGAACTTCATCCTGGGCTTCTGCCAGGAGGTCTTCTTCCAAACGCTCGTCCACGTCAGACATCCTGTCATCTAACTGGATGTCTTGCATCGCGACCGCGACTTCAGCATCCACCTGGATCTGACTTTGGGGGATCTCCTCTTGAGGCTGGGGAATCACAGCATCAGCTGATGCCTTAGGGAAAAGATACGCCCTCATCTTCTCACTTGGAAGATAAGGGCCAGAGGTGTTCTTTTGGAAGCCCCTTACCCAGGTACGAAGCTTCTCCCTTGCTATATCCCTTGATTCCGCCGTCCTAGGGGAATCAAAGGCCTCAGTAATCAGGTTAGTGCACACAGTACATACCTGAGGGTCCCAATACTGGAGATCATCCTTGGAGACAGCGCATGCTGCGTGTCTCCTACAAAACTCATGTCCGCAGAGATTCTTGCTGCGGACGTTGCAGAAAACATTTCCGCACTTCGGAAGGTCCTCCTGTAAAGAGAAGAAATTTCCATGAGTATCAAGTGAACTATGTATCACTGGATATGCATAGTATAGCATAACAATTCAGAAAGGAAAGACACACACTTGTGTTTCCCTCACAACCCATTGTTGCAGCCTTCCAGATAATAAAATCAAATGGTTAATCTCTTCTAGAGTAACCAATGCAAAGTTTCCAGAGGAAACAGGTGGAGCTCACACCTAAGCAATGATTTTAAAATCCTGGATAATAGACAGGAAAGAACTCACTTTCCTATCTGTAGGGCAACAGCAAAGGACTTGTGCAAGAAAACACAAAAGTGTTAGAACACACAGTGCTGTACCAAAACCCATACTATAGTTTTCTTCTTACAGTATATGTTATACTGAAGAATACTGGTACAGTATAGGAGGTTACGTGCCGGCCAGCACTTGCCGGCCGGCACACACCATGACTAGCTTTAAAGTATACTACTTAACAGCTATAAGGCGGCAGAACGCTGGTTTCAAATGCATGTGCCGGCCGGCAACAGCCAATGCCGGCCGGCAATGACTACCGGCCGGCAACTACACAAGGTAGTACCCAGCTGCCGGCCACACTCTTGGTGACCGGCAGACAAGGACTGACATTAGCCGGCCGGCAAAGGTACAGGACCGATGCCAGCCGGCAGCAAAAGAACCAGAGGACTACACCCACCCGGCTGCCGGCCTCATAGGCCGGCAGCCGGGTCGGGTACAACACTAGAAGAAAAATAGGATGGATGCCGGGATAAGAGTGTACACTACCTCCAAGCCCGGCAATCCGAAAGAGTGCATATAATGAAGGGGAGAATCTAATTTAGGCTTCCTGACCAATGCCGTCTGGCTCTTCAGGCAGGCATGGATGAGGGACCAAGGGAGGTCCGGGCAGCACTCAAAATATAAGACCCTTGCGGGCCGGCAGCTCTGCTGGCCGGCAAGGCGCTGAGTCAATTCCACATCCTAACCTATTCTAGGTCCAGATGTAGAACGACGTACAGTGCTGTAATGGGTAGGCCATTACGGAGATAGAGGGGGAAGGGACAAAAGAGGGTCTACCAACCTTGCTTTAGTGACGGATCCCCCGCAGCCAAGAAACTTATCTCAGCCTAAGGGAGATCCAAGGGGGGAGGCCAGCAATACTTGCCAGCTCCTAGAGCACCAAAGCAAGGAAGGTGTTACTACTCCCAGGGAAAGAAACTTATCCTCCCCCGAGAACAACAACAAGGACTAGTCTGGTAGATCACAAAAGAAGGAATCATATCCACAGAAACCTTCGGTAGTGACCTAAGGAGGCTAAGCCACCTTTGTCTGTGTCAGGCCAGCGAGGGAGACTCTACCCCAAGCCAGACAAACACAGACTCAGACTAAAAAACTCTGATGTTCTGTCCCTCTCTGAAGCCAGACTTACTGGAACAGGGAGGTACAGTAACACCCCAGTATAGTTTTATCAAAAATTAATTCGGAAAAAACCACTTAGGGATAAGCCCAAGGCTTAAACAGAGGGAAAGGGATTGCATACCTTCTCCGAAGAAAAGAAAGCAACCGGGGAGTATGAGAAAGTATACTGAGGCTCCATAAGCAACTTAGCCTAGGCACCAAGAGAATCGATTACCTAAATCACCGAAACTCACTCGTATACTATCTTGGAAATATTCCACACAATCTTAAATGTATAAAACATAGCCTAAAGCTTCAATAAAATTTTAATACACTCGGAAAAACCAAAATCATGCATGAAGTACTAGGACCAAACGACTAGGCTACATGGCCTAGCGTATGCCAGAATGGCGAATACTTCGCCAAAATAATACTAAGATAAATAGCTAAAATTTATTAAAGCAAAACAACCGGGAATGTCGCTCTGACTAACTAAACTTATACCTAGCGAGCGACAGCGTCCTTGACGCCTCCGGTAGGCTACGGCTCTTGTAACAAAGATTAAACCTATTAATCACTCAAAAATTTACCAAGAGCCTACATTTATACATAAAAGACATGGTACTCAACTTATCAGAGTCCGACGAAGACGGAGAAGCCATGAAAAGCAGAATAAATCCAAGATTTGCGAGAAACACAGGAAAAAACACCGAGTTGTTAAGCTACGCAAAAAGGAATACAGATGGCGCCAGGATTGGCGCCAGGCACGCTTATGAAACGGGAGATAAGGAGCCTTGGGAGCGGCTCCCCCTTTTTCTTTCCTGAATTCGTTTCTTGCCAATTGCCCCTACGAGACGAAATCTCTGTCAGGGTGCAGATTGCCATGTGGTGTGTCAAGAATACGTCCTCTGATATGTCGCGATATCCCTTTCAGGAGGGATATTCGCTCCAGGTGTTAGAATTTTGGTACCTTAAGGTAAATTCTCTGGAAAATCGCCATAGTTGTAATATACCCTAGGAAGCTACCCTATAGGAACTTCCATCAGGACGACATGGCTTGAGCCCAAAAATATATATATATATATATATATATATATATATATATATATATATATATATATATATATATATATATATATATATATATATATATATATATATATTCAAATAAGCCATATATATTTATGATATATTAATGTCTGGATTCTCTTAACGACCTCGGGATCAGAGCCCAAAGCGAAATCACACAAAGACAAGAGCTTGGCTCCGGCCGGGAATCGAACCCTGGTCGGCAAGCTTATATAGACAGTGACTAACCCACTTGGCCACGAAGAAAGATAAAAGTCAATGACAATTCTACTGTGGCTTATTTGAATATGAAAAACACGTAAAAATGTGCAAAATTTATCATATATATATATATATATATATATAAATATATATATATATATATATATATATATATATATATATATATATATATATATATATATATATATATATATATATATACATATATATATATATATATATATATATATATATATATATATATATATATATATATATATATACTGTATGAATTTACATATATAAGTTATGTATATATATATATATATATATATATATATATATATATATATATATATATATATATATATATATATATATATATATATATATATGTGAGTTCTTTATATATGTATATGTATATATATATATATATATATATATATATATATATATATATATATATATATATATATATATATATATATATATATATATATGTGTGTGTGTGTGTGTGTGTGTGTTTGTGTGTGTGTGTGCGTGTGTGTGCGTGTATACATAATGTATTACCTTAATGAAGCGATACTTTTTATTGTAAACCAGTCTTTTTTTACCTAAATCAAACAATTCAGTTTACTGCCAGCAATTTGACATTGATTTCTTGTTTACACGTCAGTCTGAGCGTTCCTGAAAAAAAAAAGTCTTTCGCACCGTCTTTATCGCATAAAATAAATAGTCCATGCGTGAGCATGTATTCATCTGAGAGATAATTTGCCTGGGATCACTTCCTGTGCATGCTGACACGAGGACATTGCATGTGTGAAATGGAGTGCAGTTATGTGGAAGTTTGCATGTTTTAATAGCAGTCGAATGCGAGGGGAGTTTGACACCGGTTCCAGGGGGTGGAGGGACTGGCAATTCAGCTGGTCTTTCTTTCAAAGATTGTTTTCCCGGCTTCAGATGGATGGACTTTCAACTGCCATTACGCTGATTTAGAGAATGAGATAGCGTTTCATGAAGAGAACTCATTTCTTTTCTTTTCTTTTCTTTTTGAGTCGGGTTCTTTCTTTCTTTGGGATGACTTGGCACATTCTATTTACTTTGAAAAAGACATTATCCTTTAAAGGTATTTTGGTATAAGAAACAACGGTGTTAAAACAGAGGCCTAATTTTTTTTATATAAACGGTCTCTGTCAATGAGGTTACTGTTCTTAGAATATATATATATATATATATATATATATATATATATATATATATATATATATATATATATATATATATATATATATATATATATATATATATATATATATATATATATACATATATATATATATATATATATATATATATACATATATATATATATATACATATATATATATATATATATATATATATATATATATATATATATATATATATATATATATATATATAAATATATATATATATATATATATATATATATATATATATATATATATATATATATATATATATATATATATATATATATATATATATATATATATATATATATATATATATATATATATATACATATATATATATATATATATATATATATATATATATATATATATATATATATATATATATATTAATTTTTCATTACGTATCTTGTAGATTATTTATTTCCTCATTTCTGTTTCTCACTGCACTGTTTTTTCTGTTGACTACCTTGATTTATAGCATCCTGCTTTTCCAACTTGTGTTGTAGCACAGCAAGTAACAACATCAACAACAACAACAACAACAACAACAATAATAATAATAATAATAATAATAATAATAATAATAATAATAATAATAATAATATCTTCCTCTAGACAAATTTCTTCATATGTTATCTTGTTCTTACTTATTATTTTGTTTCCAATTTTTCATTGTAATTAGTATGTTTCAAATTGTTTATTATCTTACGAGATCGTTTTCATTACATTGAAGGGTTTGTTGCCTGATGCACCCTTAATTGACATATAACCCTTCCACATTATCTAACGAAAAAAATATAGAGTATTTTCTTATTGTAATCATAAAAACAATGTGCATTGAAGATATCATTCAGAAGGTGCGAGTGACTCCGGAAGAAAATTTAATAAGTTTAAAAAAAAAAATTTGAGAGACACATGACTGACTTGTGCATTCAACTGTCCTGAGAGTGGCAATAAAAGATCCATATAAAAACTCTTTTATAAATGATAAAACCATGATATATCACGAGTCTCATCAAAAATTATTCTGACCTGCAAAAGAATTCGAATCTTGAATTATAACCCATTAGTTAACCAAATTGTACAACAGAGAAGAAATTAGGCTCAAGCTGGAATTCAATAGCATCTATTTAACTAATATGTTAAAAGAGAATGTATAAAAAAAAGGCTCAAAATCAATGAATAGATGAATATAACGAGACGAGTTATAGATTAACAAGTAAAATATTGGGTTAAAAGAAAAACCAAGATATAACTAGTCTGAGGTACTTGTATAAAACAAATGTAGTTGTAAAATGGTTTTGTCACTTCTAACATGAGTGAGTAGCGCAAGAAAGGAAAACTGGGTTTAGCAATGAGCCCCATCATGACTGACATGATTGAATAGTGTAAGAAAGGAAAATTAGCTTAAAACAAGGAATGAAAAGATAATTAACTTGAGAGATTGGTAGAGATATATAATCTGGTACAAATTACAATCTAATCATCATACCAAACAGGCCATGCTCTCTCTCTCTCTCTCTCTCTCTCTCTCTCTCTCTCTCTCTCTCTCTCTCTCTCTCTCTCTCTCTCTCTCTCTCTCTCTCTCGTAGAAATATACTTGTTGACTAGATATTATGTCTCTTTTGTAATTCCCAAATAAGAATATGAAAATATTGAAATCATTATAAAAGTTATCATCATTATTGAATATACTATTATTATTGAACTCAAAAGAACGAAATTGGTAGGCAAAATAGAGCACAATATAAAAACAGCTAACGTGAAGGACTAGAGTGGAACAGGAAAATTATAGAATATACAAGACAACGGAGACACATTTAACTTCTCAACTACATCCACTGCAACTAAATAGTGAAGCAATTTAAAAAAAAAAAAAAAAGAGAGTTGAACAGAAATCTGGAAGGAGCAACGTTTCAAAGCATTTAAAAGAAAGAAAAGTAAAACAATGTCATATCTTAACCAATATGGCAGCCTACCGAAGCTCCCCTAAAAATGAAATAAAAAAGCGATTTTAAACATCATTATTAATAACTGAACTGATTATGATCAAATATAAAACATGTTTGAACAAAGAGCTACGACAATCAATCAACCTAGGAGGCTGGATAAATAAAATAAAATGATTATATTGAAATAAAAACATATGTGCAGGTAACATGAATGTTCATAGAAAAGTTGTTAGCACAAAGTTGTCATGCCACAGATATGACAAATTAATTTACTTAGGGAAAAGAATTGTGTTGGAAGAAAGATTGCTGTTGTAACTAACATAATAGATTAGCCATCATCCAGCTAGCGATAAGAAAAAAGCTGCCACTGAATGCTATCATTATAACTTAAACAGTTTAAAGGTGATGGTCGCCTGTCCTAATTATTGGACGTGTATAGTTCAGAGAATGGTCATCTGTCTCATTATCTGGTGGGTTATGACTTTCAAATGAAGGATATTTTGTGATGCAATTTTGGCTTCCAATAAAAGAAAATATTGCTATATTTCTGGTCCGGACACCTACTTTTTCAATTAAGACTCACACGACTCTTCATTTTAAAAACAAGTCTTCAAACTGAAGGAAATATCACTACGAAGTTTTTCAATTCATCGAAATGTGTTTTAGTGGAGTATGATGATATATATCGCCTTCTATCATAATCATACCTTTTGTGGTAGCCTATTGGAAACGTCCCTACCTGGCAATCTGTTAGACTGGCGTACGAGACAAGCTCTAGCTCGAGTTTCAAGTATGTTTTGCAGCCTCACCGTAGTTGTCAGTTAAAGGTGATTAGTTTTGGGAGCCTATAGATCTACCTGCAGAGTCATCAACAGCCATTGCCTGATCCTCCCTGGTCCTAGCTTGGTGGAGAGGGGCATATGTGGTGATGACCTGGAATTTGGTCAGTCTCTAAGTCATTGTCCTGTTCCTTGCCTCTGCCATTCATGAGGGACATTTAAAGTTTTAAACATAAGGAATGAGGCAACATGTCCCCCAATTTCGTAATGATTTTTCTGATGAAAATATCTTCTAGTTTCGAAACCAATGACTTCAACTGAGAAAACAGGGTCATTTATCTTATTCCTTTGAAACCAAATACTTCATCAAAAGAGGATATGCCTATTTGTCTGTATTCTCCGTAACTTTATCTCATAATTTTACGGCAACGTGGCTAAATATCACTGTCGTTTGAAGTCTAATTCTTTCCCAAGATTCATGCTATATATTTATCAAAATATTAGCTAGATAATGTGTGAGAAAAAATGCAACCCAATATCCTTTAATTTTGATATGAATAAATATTAATGAATATTTAATGTCAGACCTTTTAGCCACTGTAGTAATGTATTTAACGTAAAGAACGTGTCGAAGATATCGTATGGTGGAGGGGTCCTAATGGTTTAACCAAGTGGTTCTCAACCTGAGGGCCATGGCAAGAATTTAGGGGGGCCTTGGTAGGCTGTTGCAAAAATCTACACTTCTACATAATGTTAGAAATATGAATAAAAAAAAAGAAAAAACTTGCATCACTGTCCCGGCAAAGAAAATTTCCCTTTTCAAATAAGTTGACAATAAAATTTTGTTACATAATATTATTACGAATGTGTGTGTACGTGTGTTTGTATGTATTTGTGTGAAATTGTAATTGTTTGTGCAGTATAGGTGTGATAGAAATCACAGAGAACGAATGCGTATGAGACGGGTGAGAGACACCGGGCGGTGAGTGAGGGTGACTCACCAGGAGATAGCAGGAGAGAGGCGATCGAATGATCTCAGTGTGGCCTGGGATATCATCACCTAAACTTGTGGGTATAATTGATTTTGAACCATACTGTACAGTAGTGCATCAACTTTCGCAACATCCTCTTTTGCGGTTCTCTGTTTCGTAGTATACCATTATTCCATATTTCGCACTTTCGCGGCAACCGATAGCACTTTCGCGGCAACCAATCGCACCTTCGCTGCAAAAAGTCGTGTGGCAATTGTTTTCCGCATCTTGTATGACATCATAGTTTATTTTCGTCAGTCTACCGCTTCCCGCCATCGTGTTCATACCTGGTTCTATTGCCGTGTTGCCCTGACTCTTCTGGATACCTGTTTGGGATTATATATGCGATTTGCTTGATGTGTGTTATATTATTTCAATTGTTGTGTTAGAAAGTTGGCGCGGCTGCGGCGTGGCTCAAAGTGGTGTTGTTGTTTTCGTGGTTTTTTATTGGTCGTTTTTCAGTCGGAAGGTTATTTTCTGTTGATGTTTTAGTTGTTTATTGAGATATCGGTTTCTGCTTATTGTTGAAAAAATTCATATACCTGTTGTTCT
>NC_090756.1:85723779-85728779 GCF_036898095.1 Palaemon carinicauda
GAGGGACGATAAGGTCTGGCATCTTGTAAAATCAGTATAATCATTATTTACTTTGACCTAGTTTCTCAATCTCTGTCATTTCTTAACATTTAATTTCCGTTTACCGTCAATGAAATCTCTTGGCTTCCAGCATTCACAAAGAGATTTCTGCCTGTCTCTCTCCAAAGAGCGTTAACAAAGCAGATTCGTTTTATAAAACTATTTTTGAAAGAGAATCTGTGACGCTGTTTACCACAAATGATGATTGTCAGTGCTTCATTAGTCTCTTTAATAGCTGGCTCTTATATATATATATATATATATATATATATATATATATATATATATATACAGTATATATATATATATATATATATATATATATATATATATATATATATATATATATATATATATATATATATAGATAGATATCGATATATATATATATATATATATATATATATATATATATATATATATATATATATATATATATATATATATATATATATAAAAGTATATATATATATATATATATATATATATATATATATATATATATATATATATATATATATATATATATATATATATATATATATATATACTGGATATACATACATACATATACCAAGGGACTTCCCCCCATTTTGGGGGGTAGCAGACATCAAACAAATGAAAGAGAAAAGGGGTCCTCTCCTCTCTACGTTCCTCCCAGCCTGGCAAGGGACTCAATCGAGATCGGCTGGTACTGCTAGGGTTACCACAGCTCACCCTCCCCCGTTATCCACCACAGAAGATCTCATAACCCTGAATCCCCTATTGCTCCTACCTCTGCGGTCTTCCAAGGCACTGGAGGAAGCAGCACAGCCTACCAAAACTGCATCACCATCGCTTGTCATTCATTCTTATTTCTAGCACGATCTCTTGCCTCTCTCACATCTATCTTCCTACCACCCAGAGCTTCCTTCACTCCATCCATCCACCCAAACCTTGGCCTTCCTCTTGTACTTCTCCCATCAATTCTTGCATTCATCACTTTCCTTGGCAGACAGCCCTTTTCCATTCTCTCAACATGGCGAAACTACCTCAACACATTCATATCAACTCTAGCTGCTAACACATTTCTTACACCCGTTCTCACCCTCACTACTTCGTTCCTAACCCTATCTACTCGAGATATACCAGCCATACTCCTTAGACACTTCATCTCAAACACATTCAATTTCTGTCTCTCCGTCACTTTCATTCCCCACAACTCCGATCCATACAACACAGTTGGCACAATTACTTTCTCATACAGAACTCTCTTTACATTCATGCCCAACCCTCTATTTCTTACTACTCCCTTAACTGGCTCCAACGTTTTGCATCCCTCATTCACTCTCTGACGTACATCTGCTTCCACTCCACCATTTGCTGCAACAACAGACCCCAAGTACTTGAACTGATCCACTTCCTCAAGTAACTCTACATTCAACATGACATTCAACCCCGCACCACCCTCCCTTCTTGTACATCTCATAACCTTACTCTTACCCACATTAACTCTCAACTCCCTTTTCTCACGCACCGTTCCAAATTCTGTCACTAATCGGCTAAGCTTCCCCTCCTCGGCTGCAACCAGTACAGTATCTTCCGCAAACAACAACTGATTTACCTCCCATTCATAGTCATTCTCGCCTACTAATTTCAATACTCGTCCAAGCACTTAAGCATTCACCTCTCTCACCACTCCATCAACATATAAGTTAAACAACCACGGTGACATCACACATCCCTTGTCTCAGCCCCACTCTCACTGGAAACCAATCGCTCACTTCATTTCCTATCCTAACATATGCTTTACTACCTTTGTAGAAACTTTTCACTGCTTGTAATAACCTTCCACTAACTCCATATAACCTCATCACATTCCACATTGCTTCCCTATCAACTCTGTCATATGCTTTCTCCAGATCCATGCACACAACATATGTAATATATTAAATATTACTTGTTTAAAACACATGACATACAGGCCATTGTGGAAGTAAGAGAAGTGTGAGAACTGCCATAGTCATATTCTAAGCAGGATGCGATTGCCAAACCTCAGTAATGTAACATTTTTCATGAAGAGTAAACACAACCAAGCCCCGTGAGAAAGAAGCTGTCTGTGAGAAGGGAACAAGCATCTTCCGGTATAAATGTTGTGTTTACTATAATTCCATAAATGCTGAGATACCTGTGTAAACTTTAGTATGAAATTGGATATTTGTATGAGTTCACTTTACAATGTCATACGGAATGGTCATCCGACCAAACCAGCTATACTCCTGTGATGGAGATGTTAATACTGTTCTTAAAGAATAAACTATTTTAAAGTTAACTTACTTAGACTTTACTTGAAGATATAACATACCAACTCTAATATATAACACATTTTAGATGACATTTGAAGAGAACCCAAATGTGTGTTAACAACAGTAGCACACCAATACATACACCTCCTTAGCTTTTGCTTAATATTACTCAAATATCTGCCCAACAGTAAAAACCTGATTCATACAACACTTACTTCTTCTAAAACCACCCTGTACTTCTAAGATTGCATTCTCTGTTTTATCCTTAATCCTATTAATCGGTATTCTACCATACTTTTCCCACCACACTCAACAACTAATACCCCTTGAATTACAACACTCATGCACATCTCCCTTACCCTTATATAGTGGTACAATACACGCACAAACCCAATCTACAGGTAGCCTACCATTGACAGTACAAAACACATATTAAACAATCTCACCAACCATTCAAGTAGAGTCATACCCCCTTCCTTCAACACCTCAGCTCTAACACCATCCATACCAGATGCTTTTCTACTCTCGTTTTATCTAGTGATCTCCTCACTTCCTCTCTTGTAATCTCTCTCTCATTCTCATCTCCCATCACTGGCACCTCAACACCTGTAACAGCAATTATATCTGCCTCCCTATTATCCTTAACATTCAGTACATTTTCAAAATATTCCGCCTACCTTTCCCTTGCCTCCTTTCCTTTCAACAACCTTCCATTTCCATTTTTCACTGTCTCTTCAATTCTTGAACCAGCCTTCCTTAGTCTTTCCACTTCTTTCCAAAACTTCTTCTTATTCTCTTCATATGAATTACCCAATCCCTGACCCCACCTCAGGTCAGCTTCCCTCTTTGACTAACTTACCTTGCGCTTTACTTCCACATTTTTCTCTCTGTATCTTTCATACTTCTCCACACTATTACTCTGCAGCCATTCTTCAAAAGCCCTCTTTTTCTCTTCCACTTTTACCTTCACTCCTTCATTCCACCATTCACTGCCCTTTCTCATGCTGCCTCCAACAAACTTCTTGCCACACACATCACTTGCAATCCCAACAAAATTTTCTTTTACTATCTTCCCCTCCTCCTCTAAATAACCAGTTTCTCTTACTTTCACTTTGTCATATGCCATTTTCACCCTTTCTTGATATTTACTTTTTACCCCCCGGTTTTATTAGCTCTTCAACCCTCACTAGCTCCCTTTTACATCCACCTACTCTATTTCCCCCCTCTTTTGCTACAACTAATTTTTTCTTCCACCAAAAAATTATCAGACATACCGTTAGCCATATCCCTAAACACGTGCACGTCTTTCAATCTTCCAAACATTCTTTTAGTTATTAACACATAATCCATTAACTCCCTTTCTACCACTCTTCCATTCGCCACTCATCATACATACATACATATACCAAAGGCACTTCCCCCAATTTTGGGGGACAGCCGACATCAACAAATGAAACAAAACAAAAAAAGGGGACCTCTACTCTCTACGTTCCTCCAGCCTAACCAGGGACTCAACCGAGTTCAGCTGGTACTGTTAGGGTTGCCACAGCCCAACCTCCCACATTATCCACCACAGATGAAGCTTCATAATGCTGAATCCCCTACTGCTGCTACCTCCGCGGTCTTCTAAGGCACCGGAGGAAGCAGCAGGGCCTACCGAAATTGCGTCACAATCGCTCGCCATTCATCCCTATTTCTAGCACGCTCTCTTGCCTCTCTCACATCTATCCTCCTATCACCCAATGCTTTCTTCACACCATCCATACACCCAAACCTTAGCCTTCCTCTTGTACTTCTCCCATCAACTCTTGCATTCATCACCTTCTTTAGCAGACAGCCATTTTCCATTCTCTCAACATGACCAAACCACCTCAACACATTCATATCCACTCTAGCCGCTAACTCATTTCTTACACCCGTTTTCACCCTCACCACTTCGTTCCTGACCCTATCTACTCGAAATACACCAGCCATACTCCTTAGACACTTCATTTCAAACACATTCAATTTCTGTCTCTCCATCACTTTCATTCCCCACAACTCCGATCCAAACATCACAGTTGGTACAATCACTTTCTCATAAAAAACTCTCGTTACATTAATGCCCAACCCTCTATTTTTTACTACTCCCTTAACTGCCCCCAACACTTTGCAACCTTCATTCACTCTCTGACGTACATCTGCTTCCACTCCACCATTTGCTGCAACAACAGGCCCCAAGTACTTAAACTGATCCACCTCCTCAAATCACATATTAAACAATCTCACCATTCATACCCATGTATATATGTTTTTATCTTTCTTTTTGAAAAAGCTAGAACTTATCACCATCTCTTGCTCAACACTCATATCAACCAGTCTCTCACCACTCTCATTTTCACCTGGTACGCCATACTTCCTAATGACACCTTCTACCTCTCCAGCGCCCACTCTAGCATTTAAGTCACCCATAAAAACTACCTAATTCCTTCTACCAAGTCCTTCTACACACCTAGTTAATTCATTCCAGAACTCATTCCGCTCTTCTTCACTTTTCTTACTGTATATATATATATATATATATATATATATATATATATATATATATATATATATGTATATATATATATATATATATATATATGTATATATATATATACATACATATATATATATATATATATATATATATATATA
>NC_090756.1:85738779-85791279 GCF_036898095.1 Palaemon carinicauda
TTCCCTTGTGTTCTCTCGTTATTTTGGATTTAATTCAACATTTTGATGACTTCTCCGGCCTCTTCTGCCTCTTGGATGTTAAGTATTATCTTTACTATGTATAAATGTAAGCTCTTGTCGTTTTGAATTGAATCAAAAGTGATTTTACCGTAAACAAGAGCTGTTGCCTACCGGAGGCATCCTGGATGCTATCGCTCGCTCTTATGGGTCATTTAGTTAGCTGGAGCGATGTTCCCGGTTTGTTACGCTTTAATAATTTAGCTATTTAGCTACGTTAGGAATGCTTATATTATACCGTCAGTTTTAGCTCGGTGATTTCGACACGGGTCGAGGTACCGATCTTGCCCTTCGTGAGGCTTCGTAGCCTAGACGTCTGGCACTAGTACTTTCAAGCATGATATAAGTTTTTCCGAATGTTATATAATTGAAGCTATAGGCAAATATTTTATACATGTAAGATATTGAATGTTTTTTCCAAGATTGTATACGAGAGAGTTTCGGTGATTTAGGTAATCGATTCTCATCTTACCTAGTCTAGTATTCTAGGTACAGTAGTATACTTTCACACATCCCCGATTGTTCTTTTCTCCTCCTGGGGCTAAGTTCAATCCCTCTCTCCCTCTGTAAGACTTCGGCTTAATCCTAGTGGTTCTATCTATATAATAATACAGGTATAACTATTCAAGGATATGTCTGTCCTGACCTGATAACCAGAGTGACTGGTTTTTTGGATTAGGGCAGAACATCAGAGTTTCTACTCTGTGGTCTGCTTCTTCCTAGCATAGAGAAAGAGTCTCCTTTGCTAGGTTAGGGGCGGACCCAGGAAGCTTTGCTTCCCTAGTCCATGTTGGAAGGATGATTCCTTCCTCTAGTGGCCTAGCAGACTGTCCTGTGTTGTTTTTCTCGGGCTGGAGAATGAGTTTTCTCAATTACTAGGTGAAATAACTTCACCTAATTTTGTTCTGGTTGGGAGGAGGTTAGCAAGTATTGCCAGTCTTCCTCCCTAATAGACAACTCTTGGTTAAGATGAGCTTCCCTAACGGCTTAGTGTGTCTCCTGCTAGAACGAAGTCTATACGACCCTTATCCCTTTCCCACCTCTCTTTCTTTTATTTTCTTTTGGCTGCAGTCCTACTTCCGTACCTAGTATAGGTTAGGATGGAGGACAGGCTCAGCTCTCTGCGGGCTGGCTCTACGTGTCGGCCGGCAGAGACCCTTTATTCTTTGCAGAGTGAACCCCAGACATCCCTTGGTCTCCCTTCCATGTCCGTGGGTAGAGCCCGGCAGACTATGGATTCTTTGGAAGCCTGAATGCTACATTCTCCCCTTCCATAAGTTCACTCTTTCTGGATGGAAGGTCATATGGCAATGCCGCCTTATAACCTTACATCCATACTGTTTCTCTGACTATTACGTTGCACCCCTAACCCGGCAGCCGGCTTAACAGCTGACATCCGGGCAGGTGGAGGTTCTCTGGTTCTTGGCTACTCTCGGCAGGCACGGGTTTTATTGCCTTTGCCTGCCAGCAAGGGAAACACAGCCCGAATCTGCTGGCTACTACGATTAGCGGCCGGCAGCCGGGTTTCAGTGTTTTCAGCCATCAGCTTGCAATGATTGCCGGCCGGCACAGAGTCGCGAATCAGTGGGCTGCCGCCTATTAGTTAAAGATATTATATCTTTGAACTATACAGGGGTAGTTGCCGGCCGGCACGTGCAGGCGCACCCCAGCATGTTCCGGCGCATGCTAGCCGGCACAACAGCATACGATGTACAGTAGTTGCTGTATTCGTAGTGTAGTACACACTGCATTAGCAGAAACTGCTGTACAGAGCTTGTGATAACACTAAAAGTTCTTCATCATACTTTATGTTATCTTGTACAGCCTTTTGTTGAGACCGTACAATATATAGAAAGTAAGTTCTTTCTATATTCTTTCTATCCCGTATATTAAAACTTTATCTCAAGGTGTGAACTGCACCTTAAATTTCCGTTTAGGAAATTACATAAGATATTCTGGAATAGAATTAACCTTAGTTTTAATATCTCGGGAGGTTTCAGCAATTGACTGGGCAGGAAATACAAGTATGTGTCTTTCCTTCTAACTTTTATAGCTTTTCTATATAAGCTAAATGTCTCAATATAAGTAAAAGCCTTCACTTGATACTCAGGGATTTTTCTTCTTTTTACAGGAGGACCATCCGAAGTGCGGGAGTGTGTTCTGTAATGTCCGCAGTAAGAACTTCTGTGGACATCAATATTGCAGGAGGCACGAAGCATGAGCAGCCTCCAGAGGTGTTCTCCGCCATTGGGACCCTCAGGTTTGTACAGTTTGTTCTAACCTTATTACCAAGGCTTTTGACGAACCTAAGTCAACGGAGTCAAGGGATGCTTCCAGGGAAACGTTACGATCCTGGGTGAGAGGTTTTCAAAAAAACACCTCAGGTCCCTACCTTCCAAATGAGAAGATGAGGGCCTACCTTTTCCCTAAAGCATCGGCTGATGCAATCATCCCCCAGCCTCAGGTGGAGATACCAATTGCCCAGAATCCGATAGATTCTGAAGTCTCAGCCACCCTTCCAGACTACTCAAGTAGAAGAGAAAGAAATCGAAGAAGTGTCGGTTACGTCGGTTCCGGACACAGAACCTATTCCTTCTACATCGTCTGCTATCCCAGATGAAATGGGAAGGACTCTTTCTTCCATTGTTGAGATGATCCAACAAATTCAAAGGAAGAATGATGAGAAGGAAGCTGCAATGTAACTGGAGTTACGTAGACTTGCAGCATCACGTGGGCCCCAGAAGCAGCTCAGCTTGAAGGATTTTCCTTTGTGCTCGGATACCAATCCTTAGAGGTATGCCGAACACATGCCAATGACAACCGGGGAGATCGTGATCTCAGAAAAGTTGGGAGCAATTCCCGTGGAAGAAGTGGAATTTTGGCCCAACAAAGATTCTTATCCGGACTGCTATGTCCGTCTTAGGAAGGAGCCAGCCTTAAAGGAGGAGGCGGAGCCGGAGGTCATAGTTTTTTACCATAGTAAAGCTCAGACGTTACTAACGAGCTCGATGAAAGAGAGGGGCTTCACTAACTCAAAGGTGCCCGCCTTGAGTAAGAAGCTTCCCTCCTTTGTGGCCTCTCCTACCAGAGCCTTTCCCTTCTTGGAAAAGAGATATAAGGCTGTCTTAAAAGCAGTGGTGGCAGAAAAACCATGCCCCTCCTTGGAGCAGTGCAAGCCATTATCAATGACCTTGCCCTTGGACCAAGAAGACTAGAAGGACATACACCTTACCTTCTCAGTCGGGAAACTGGAAGCTGATATTGCTGAACGCCAGTTTGGTAAGGCGCTGCCAAAACTGTCAGAGGTTCTCTTGAGTAGAGAGCAAGAGAGGAAAGAGGAAAGACTTGCGACATCAATGTTGTTGCAAACGACCCTGGAAACGATGGCAAGTGACCCCAAGAACCAGGACATGTTCAGGGTTGTGGCCAAAACCCATCTGGCCACAGTTACGAAGGATTTCTATAGCTTTATTAAAGCTAGGAGAGCCTGTAGAGAGTTCGTGTTTACCTCGGTTGCGGTGAGGCACGAACCGAGGATACTGATCTCCTCTCGTATCTGGGGTAAAGACCTCTTTCCCAATGAAGTGGTTGAGGAGGTAGTAGACAAGGCCGCCACAGAGAACCTTCTCAAAAAGTGGGGCCTAGATCTTAATAGAAAGTCTTCTCTCGGATGAGGGTCCCCAACCCAAGAGAAAGACAAAAAGTCCTAGGGCATCCTCTCGGTTGGCTAAACCCTACCGACAGCAACATCAACAACAACTTCCTGTGACCGCGGTGCCTCAGATAGTGGCACAACCTCCAATCACGTACCAGCTGGTACCTCAGCAAACCGCGACACAGTCGCCAGTTCTTAACCCAGCCTCCGAAAGGCAGACTTCTTCCTTTCGTTCGAGAGCCAGAGGAACCGCCAGAGGTTCTTCTAGACGCCCTTCAAGAGGAAGGGGATCCAGGGGAGGACGCGGTCAAGGAGGCAAGGCCTCAGGTCCACAACAGCAGAAGTAGATACTTCCAGTAGGAGGGTGATTACAGCTTTTTAGGGATCGCTGGACCTTCGATCCCTGGGCCCACAGCCTAAAGAAGAATAGACTAGGTTGGAGCTGGAGCAGTCCTCCACCTCAATTTCCTCAATTCTTCCAATACTCATCCCCCGCTCTGGAAGAATATGTCCGAGAGCTCTTCGAAAAAAGAGTAATCCGGAAGATTAAGTCCATCAAATTCCAAGGAAGGCTGTTTTGTGTTCCAAAGAAGGACTCAGAAAAACGCAGAGTCATTCTAGACTTGTCGCCACTCAACAAGTCCATAGTGAATTACAAGTTCAGAATGCTCAAACTTCAACACATAAGGACCCTATTGCCCAAAAAGGGCATATGCTGTGTCTATAGACTTGTTTGATGCTTATTGGCACGTTCCAATTAATCGTCACCTCTCCCCCTACCTAGGCTTCAAGTTACATTGATAACAGCAGAAGTAGATACTTCCAATAGGAGGGTGATTACAGCTTTTAAGGGATCGCTGGCCCTTCGATCCCTGGGCCCACAGCCTAAATAAGAATGGACTAGGTTGGAGCTGGAGCAGTCCTCCACCTCAATTTCCTCAATTCTTCCAACACTCAACCCCCACTCTGGAAGAATATGTTTGATGCTTATTGGCACGTTCCAATTAATCGTCACCTCTCCCCCTACCTAGGCTTCAAGTTACATTGATGACTTTACGCCTTCAAAACAATACCTTTTGGGCTAAACATAGCCCCAAGGATTTTCACAAAGCTTGCGAACATAGCCGTCCATCAATTACGCCAAAAGGGGATCCAAGTAGTAGCCTACTTGGACGACGGGCTGGTTTCGGCAGCATCCAGGACAGAATGCATAAAAGCTTCTAAACAAGTGATCAAGTTCCAGGAACATCTGGGATTCAATATCAACATCAAAAAGTCTCGTCTTTCTCCAGCTCAAAAATTTCGGTAGTTGGGAATCCACTGGAATTAGGAGTCACATCGGCTTTCCATTCCTGGTAAGAAGAGGAAAGAAATAGCAGGATCTGTCAAAAGACTATTGAAATCCGAACGGATATCAAGACGCGAACAGGAGAGAGTGCTGGGCTCTCTACAGTTTGCTTCGATAACAGATCCAGTGCTAAGAGCACAGCTTAAGGATGCAACAGGAGTGTGGAAAAAATATGCATCAAACGTGCGAAGGAATGGCACCTGTCAGCAGTTCACATTCAAGGGTTCTGCAATGTGACAGCAGACGCTCTATCTAGGTTTACACCTATAGAGTCAGAATATTCCCTTGACGCAGGATCGTTCTTCTTCATCTCGAGTCAAGTCCCAGATCTGCAGATAGACCTCTTTGCGACGAAAGACAACAAGAAAATAGTTCGTTACGTGTCCCCTTACGAGGATCCTTTAGCCGAGGCAGTGGACGCTATGTCCCTGGACTGGAACAGATGGTCCAGTATCTATATGTTCACCTCCACACACCTCCTTTTGTAGGTCCTCGATATGCTGAGATCCTTCAAAGGGAAAGCTACAATAGTGGCCCACAATTGGCCAAATAGCGTGTAGTTCCCTCTATACATTGAAACTACTATTAAAATTCGTACCGCTACCTGATCCATCCCTGTCTCAGCGAGTACAGAAGTGGACTGTCTTCACTCCATCACAGAAAACACGGAACCTACATCTCACGATTTTCTCTTCTCAACGATGAGAAAAAGATTCGGTGTTTAAAAGTCGGTTTAGACTTTTGGAGGAAACCAGAAGACATTATGAGGCTTCAGGGACGAAGAAGCTATCCTTTGTCAATGCAAAGAAACCGAAAGAAATCCAAACAGATTCCTATTTATCACTCTTCATTCACCTTCATGAGCAAGGTTTAGCGGCCTACACAATTCTGTTGTTCAAGCCTGCCTTGCGAAGTTAGATACCATATGCCTTACAGGTCGACCTTTCTAACGACGTTCTTAATGAACTAGCCCTTCTGCGCTTCCAAAGACTATTTGCTTGGTCATTAGATATGATTCCTCATTGTGTATAAATAATGAACAATGAGGAATGTGCTTAGAAGATTTTGAATTTAAGTCATATTTCTGTTTGTACTCGCCTTAGGGGCCAGAGTTAGTGAATAGTGGCTTTCTCTAGAGAGGAAGGCCACGTCCAGTTCTTGGAGGGATAACTGAATCTATTTCCAGACCCAACGTTTCTTACCAGGAACAAGCTACCTACCAACAGGCGGAGTCCCTAGAGAATCTGCCCTCTGGAGGAAGATGTATCACTATGTCCAGTGGAGTGCCTAAAGGTCTATTTTCATAAAACTTCAGACTTTACTGGAGGACAGCTGTCCAGAAGAGAAACCGTGCGTTCAAAGTTATCTATAACTAAGGGCGAAATTCTCCCGTGTTATTCCCTGAATGGATCCAGACAGTACACCCGTTAGTCATGATCCGAGGAAAGTTGCCTCTTCCATAAAATTTCTTTAATTATATGGACTTTGAACATCCTTTTTCGCACACCGGCTGGTAGTCATCCAAGGCGTTCTTTATGCACTATGCGAAGCAAGTGGAGCAACTTATGAGATCTGTGGTATCAGCAGGTAGAATTCTTTAACCTTCTTTTTTAAGTCTGCGAGGAACAGTCTAATTAATTTGGGACGATTAATTAAGAGGGTGCGCGTGTAGTCATTATATGTTACTACACGCTGAGCGATAGGCCACGAAAGTGTCCTTACGAACTGTTCCATTGACGTTGGTAATCTATAGCATAATACGGACACTTATGCCAAGCGTTTTTTACGCTAGTGTATGTAAACAGTATACAGACTATATCATTATTGTTAATAATTCTATTGACGTGGCAAATCTGTTTCCTAGTAGATGAAATAATATTTTTTGTTGACAGTTTTTCTTTATGCTTTTACGCATATCATCAACAATTTATAAATTTTATAAATGTGATCTGATATGTTCGTTTAATAAATTTTAATTAACTAGTTCATAGTGAACCCTGCGTCATTTTCGCCCACACTCATTTCATTAAAAATGTACTGAACATTAAGATTAAAATATGGATATTTTTATCATGGTATGTCTTTCGAGATTGTTCCCTGATTCAAGCAAAAGTCCACTCACTCTAACCATTCCTTGGAAAGATTGACGTGGTACACTATCGGGTTGGTGGCAAAGAGGCAAAATTTGTTTCTATGTGAATACAACCATTATCAAACAGTTTATAAGACTAGTCGCATTGGGGAAGGTGTCACAAATTCCTTCTGACATTTGTGACTCTTATACAAACTTTGCTTTATATTGTATAAGGCGAGACCACTATACAGGCTTGTCATTTTGTCATCCATAAATTTTTATGTACTCCTCAAGACTTTATCCAGAGTCTAGTACGACTCTTCCCTATAGGGAGCAGGAAGCAGTAACATAGTTCATGCTTAGATGATAATGATGTATGACGGTAACAGCATAGGTCTCTAGGTCTAGAAGGACCAGGAAAATACTTTATTGAGAGTACGGCACTGATTGAGAAACCACAGATACAGTAATGCTCTGGTAAACTTCCATCAGGACTACATGGCCTGAGCCCAAAAAAACGGATTTTAAGCGAAGTGAAAAATCCATTTTTGGGTGAGGTAGATATCGTCCTGATGGACCCACCCTTCCTTTTATTGTAAAAGAGCCTGTTGACCCCTCCCTATAGTACAGTATCTGTAACACCTCGTATATCGCTACAAGGAATAAAGAGGGTGCTACCGCCTTCATCTAATACACACTGGAAACGGAATAGGAGAGATGCCTTAAGAGCGGCTCTCTTTTCATTCTCGTTTCAGATTCTTGTTGCTATTCCCCCTCGAAGCGTTAATACTGTTCGGGCGAAGATATCTATGTGACGTGTCAAGAATACGTCCTCTGATATTATGCGATATCCCTGTGAGATTATTTAGGGATCTTCGCTCCAGGAGTTAGAATTCTGGATACCTTAAGGTAAAATTCTCTGGGTATATCACTGTAGTCAAATATACCCTAGAAAGCTACGTTATAGGATCGTCCATCAGGACGATATGGCTACCTCACCCAAAAATAGATTTTTCGCTTTGCTCAAAATCCGTTGATTATTATCATTATTATTATCATTATTATTATTATTATTATTACTATTGTTGTTGTTGTTGTTGTTATAATTATTATTATTATTATTATTATTATTATCATCATTATTATTATCTATATATCAATACGATAGCGTGTGTGTTATTTATTTTGTGTATCATGCTTTAAAGAAAACGGAAATAATTTCAAGGTATACTCGGGTGTCATGCTTTAAAGAAATTGGAAATATTTTCATGGTATACTCTTAAAAATTCACATTAGACTTTGATTACTTAACCAAAGCACATCTTTTATAGTTTTCCAGTTTTGTCTTTAGCACCTGACTCTTTTTTTAAACATTAGACAAAAAATTGAGTTCTATCAATTTCCATAACTTAGGTTATAAAATTAATCCCGGGCCTTTTCATTTAACGACTAATCAGTTCTTATTGTAAAAGATTTCTGCTAATTCTGATCACCCTTTGCTGCAAATCTTCCTAGACATTACTCAATTTTTTCGTCCGCCTATCATATTCAAACACCACTAATAAAGCTCAAGGACAGATTTTCGATACGGTTGGGATCTACATACTACAACCTTGCTGTACTCATGAACAATTTTATGTAACAATCTCAAGAGCAAAGTCTATGAACAGTTTGAAAGTGAGAATTTGTCCTCAGAATAATTCTACTCATGGCCAGAGAAGAGAAACTACCTTTACTAGAAATATTGTATGTTAGAAAGTTTTGTAAATTGTTTCATGTATTGCTAATTTTTTAAGATAAATATAAGATAAATATACAAGTCAAATCTTATCACATTTTACTCAAACATTTATAAGTTAGGAACAAGATAATTAGTATTGAAAATATCATTTCCTGTAATTTACACGGGTTTCCCTTATTATTATTATTATTATTATTATTATTATTATTATTATTATTATTATTATTATTATTATTATTATTATTATTATTATTGTTGTTGTTGTTGTTGTTATTACTTTTATTATTTTTGTATTATCATTATTATTATTATAGTTGTTATTGTTGTTGTTGTTTTTGTTTTGTTGTTGTTGTTATTATTTATGTATTTATCTATCGTTATTATTATTATTATTATTATTATTATTATTATTATTATTATTATTATTATTATTATTATTATTATTATTATTATTATTATTATTATTATTATTATTATTATTATTATTTTAGAATCAATGGTCCTAAATGACACAGTTATGAGGTCTTTTAATGTCAGAGAGAGAGAGAGAGAGAGAGAGAGAGAGAGAGAGAGAGAGAGAGAGAGAGAGAGAGAGAGAGAGAGAGAATTTCTCCAGTCAATATGAGACAAGATTGATATACTTTTTTCCGTCGTTTACCTGATAGATAGATAGATAGATAGATAGATAGATAGATAGATATATTATTGAAGTAGTTGATACATGGATGAATTATATTATACCTCGTCACACACTCGAATATAGATTAAAATATAAGGAAATAAAGAAAGAACCAAAATAAAATTAAGGTCTCTGCTCATCAAGAATGACTCATGAAGTCTCCTGCTTGTCTTCTCCCTTCTTCCTTTCTGTCAAGAAAATTCAGAAATGTATACCATCTCTCTCTCTCTCTCTCTCTCCTCTCTCTCTCTCTCTCTCTCTCTCTCTCTCTCTCTCTCTCTCTCTCTCTCTCTCCCCAGCATCATTTTGGCCCATATTTGTACTCACATTTGAAACATCAGTAAGTCATATTTCATCATGTGATATCTGACTAGGTTTCATTTTTATATTGCAAACTACTGAAAACTATTCAAAACTAACCTGCCTGGCATTCCTTTGGACGGATGTTGGAGGTAACCTATAGGTCTATCTGCTGAGTCATCAGCAGCCATTGCCTGACACTCCCTGGTCCTAGATTGTCTGTAGGTCTTGTGCCGAGTTATCAGCAGCCATTGTCTCTCCCTCCCAGGTCCTAGATTGCCTGTAGGTCTATCTGCTTAGTCATCAGCAGCCATTGCGTGGTTCTTCCTGGTCTTAGATAGATGAAGAGGTGGATTGGGCGCTAATCATATGTATATATGGTTTACCTCTGGTATTCTTGAGCAATCTTTAAACTAACAGTTATTTAATTTTGGCATCCTACAAGAATTCCTGTAATTGAGTCGTTTATCCAATTAAATGTTTTATCTCACACTCTTTTCTGGCCGTCATTATCAAATATTGTACGGAGGTTTCGCTATTATTCTATATAACCAACAGTTTTATTTGGAAACTATTGATTTAAAAGGGATTCATTCACTTTTGGATTACTGTTTTGATTGACATTGATAAAGGGGAAATCACGTCACAGGTCAGATCTCAATAATGGCGTCGTTAAAAAGAATAAAAAAGAAAAGAAAAATAAAACATTATCTTCTCTAATCCAAAGAAAAATAAAAAATTAGTTGACGTTTCGTGTGACGAAGATGGTATTTCCTTTCGTAGAATTACTATAAAAACTTTTTTTTTCATTAATAATTTTTCTTCTTTGATGAAAATACTAACAAACAGCTTCTACAGATTTTACGCATATTTGAAAACAATTGATGTAGAAATAAGGTTCAATTATGCGTTTAACTTTAGTGTGCGTGCGAATTAATCTATGAATTACATTTAACTTAAAATGTTGGTGTGAAATATGCTTTCGATTACGTGTAACTCCAAATGAAGATATCAAATATGCTTGTAATTGCATTTAACTTAAAGTGTGCGTGTGAAATATGCTTTTAATTGCTTTCTCCTTCAAGTGTGTGTGTGAAATAGGCTTTTAATTGCTTTTAGCCTCAAGTGTGATTGTGGGTGTGAATTATATTGTATTTGCTTCTAACTTCAAGTGTGGGTGTGAACTATATTGTATTTGCTTCTAACTTCAAAAGTGGGTGTGAAATTGGCTTATAATTTCTTTTAACTTCAAGTATGGATGTGAGATATGCTTGTAATTACTTTTATCTTGAAGTGAAGATGTCAAATATGCTTGTAATTGCTTTTAACTTAAAGTGTGGGTGTGAAATATGCCTTTGATTGCTTTCAACTTCAACTGTTGGTGTGGAATATGTTTTTAATTGCTCTTAACTTGAAGTGTGGGTATTTAATATCTTCTTAGTTGCTTTTAACTTCAAGTGTGGGTGTTAAATATGGAATTTATTACTTTTAACTTCAGGGGTTGGTGTAAAATATGCTTTTAATTGCTTTTAGCCTTAAGTGTGAGTGTGAAATATGCTTTTAATTGCTTTTAACTTCAAGTGTGGCTGTGAACTATGTTGTAATTGCTTTAACTTCAAATGTGGGCGTGAAATATGCTAAAAATTGATTTTAGCTGCAAGTGTCGATATGGAATATGCTTGTAATTGCTTTCAACTTCAAGTGAAGATGTCAAATATGCTTGTAATTGCTTTTAAAATAAAGTATGTGTGTAAAATAAGCCTTTAATTGCTTTCAACTTCAAGTTTGTGTGCAAGGTGCTTATAATTGCTTTTACCTTTAAGTATGGGTGTTAAACAAGCTTTTAACTGCTTTTAACTTTAAATGTTGGTGTGAAATATGATTATACATTTTTTTTAACTTAACGTTTGAGTTTGAAATATGCTTGTAATTGCTTTCAACTCCAAGTGTGGGTGTGCAATATGCTTGTAATATTTTTTTCTTATCTTGTAGCTGTGGTTTGGTTTAGCTTAAGACTATGTCTGCTTGGGGTTGAAATTATTAAAGAAATTTCACAAGTAGTTTTTTTTCGTGAATGTATATAAAATCTAATTTACTTGTGATAGAATTTTATGATTTACCCAATAGCAAAGGAATGACATCCAGGGTATCAGTTATAAATCTGTGGTTCAGCAAGACTAGGGTCCCATTACAGGCGCTCTAAGTGAGAAACTATCTGTCCACTGAATTGCAAACAGATTTCTATAGCTGGATTAAACTGTGGAAAACAGCAATAATGTCTGGGAAGGCTTCACATGTTTAAATGTTTGAAGACTGCTCATGATTTGCAGAGGCATTGTAACGTGACATTGCCATAGCAAGCAGGACTGACCATATTAACATATGATTAACACCCTGGCCAACTCCCCATCCGAGCTAGGACTAGGGAGGGCAAGGCAATGGCTGCTGATGACTCAGACAGTAGACCTATAGGTTCCACAAAACCCCCATCCTTAACTCAGAAGGATGGTGAAGTTTGAAGATACTAAATGAACTAACGAGTTTGAGCGTGACTCAAACCCTAGTCTGGCGATGACCAGAAAGGGGGCTTTCCAATAAGTATATAACAGTTTGGAAATCTTCTGAGGACTTCCTGAATGGCTGTCGAAGACAGAACAAATGATTTGACAGTAGCCAGAAAAATAGTGTCACAAGTAACAGAGGGTTGAAAGTTTTTGGGGTCATATGAACGCCCTCTTCTGGTGCCGTCGCTTGAGAATAGACATAGACTCTGCTTCCAGTGGCGGCAGAAGGCTGTTGCCATCTTATACCTGATGACTAGGACCTTTCCCTGTCTCCTCTTTGTTTTTACGGGATGGTGGGAAGACTACAGCCAGGAGACCGATTCAAACTGCTTGGAAAGAGAGGGCATATACCTCGAACCCCCTAGGCAAGATGTGCCATCTTGACACCCCAAAGGTCCGTGTCTTGATAGTCTGCCACGCCTAGAGCAGTTCGAGGAGAGCCATGATCCAGGGATCACTTTTATGTAGAGTAAAAGTAAACTAGTCTCCCATCTGTAGTCTTGCCCGGAATTATGATGTGTATTTAACTGATGTAAGAGTATCTGTTGATAATTATCGAGAACCATACATCATATAAAAACTGATAAAACGTTAACCAGGATTATTAACTTGATAACATAAAAGAAGTTATCAAGATCAATGTTGTAGAATTCTTGGTTGAAATACATGTAAGTTTGAAAGATCAAATTCGTCTCTGACTTATACCGTTTTCTGAATTATCACTTTGAAAAAAAATTTGTCTGTGCTTTGGGACAAATTATTGGTGGCATTTTAGTGGGATATCTTTCTACATAGAAGTGGGACTTCAAAATTACAACATGAGTGCACAGGAACAAGACAATTTGTTCATAGAAATTGACGAAACCCCTAGAGGCCTACATCATGTCGTAAGGACGCAAGGAGAACCTGTACACAGTGGAACATCAACGGACACAGAGACACCAGCACCACAGGGAGTATACCAAAACATCCCTTTACTGAAAGATGGGCTCCAACCCCGGGATGGAGGGAATGGAAAATACAGGGACTACGGCAATTTTCCTCCTCTTTCGGAATATATACCCATTTTTGAAGACAGTGCCACAACAAGGGCGTAGATTTATATCTATTGAAACGTTTCTTAGTTCGGTAGAGGCAGCAACGTCGGAGCGATGTTGAACCGATCGTCAGAAAGTTGTTTTGGCAAAACAGAGAATTCGAAGAAATGCCCATAGGAAAGTGAAGAGAGATCTCGAATTCGTAGAGCCCAGGTCTTGGGAGCACCTGAAAATATACCTAAAACGGAGGTTAGGCGTAGATACCGCCAATTTGCATCAACAGTTATGCAATTACATTGCTGTCCGGAAAGAGGGCGAGACGTATTACGAATTTTTCACAAGAGTAGCAGCAGACTTAGACGACTTCTTGGACAGCCATGTTGCCCTGGAAGCCATAAAGGACCCTTGATTGAAGAAGGTCATGTAGTCACACGTACCTGCTTATGCGTGGGGTACACTGTTTCAGCCCATACCTGTAGAGAGGGCTATGGCCAACGTGAGCATTCTCATACTAAGTGCAGAAGAGGTACTCCAACCGGCAGGACATAGGCAACAGCAATCCTCATTGTCATCATCATCGTCTAGGAGCCATTTGAAGGGACAGAAGAAATCATCGGGCTAAGGACCAAACCAGAGATAAAAATCTCAGAAGAAGGTGCTTTGTTTCAATTGCAAACAGCGGTGACATTACGCTAGCCAATGTAATGTGACTCGAACACCCAACGCGGGAGCAACAGCAGCGCCCATGGCAGCAGGAGGAATGACACCTGCGATGGGAACGACACCTGCGATGGGAACGACACCGTATTACCCTAACCCCCTAGTGGGTTTTAAGCAGGCATCCCCACGATGGAGGCCCCCAGCAACACAAATGTCGCCGCCTGCGGCATCGCCGGCACCGCAAGCGCAAGGACAGCCCCCAGCGGTGCTAGCAGCACCCAGGACGACCCAATAGGAAGAAGACCAATGATAGCACCCCAGCAACCTGTTATCAAAGTTAAGGTCCCTTCTGGTATTGAAAACTGTTTAATAGATACAGGGGCATTTGTTTCTCTTATTGTGGAAACACACATTATAGTAAATCAAGTTCAAAATGAGGTTCCTTTAAAATGTCAAGGTCTCAGGGGAAAGAAGTTCTTATAAATAGTTTTTGTTCATGACCTTTTGAGTTGGGAGACGAAAAACTCATTTATGAATTCTATGTCGTACCTGAGTTCGGTATTACGGGGATAGATGTCATATTTGGTTCAGATGCGATCAGTTTATTAGGTTTAAATGTACTTTCGTGTCCTGTGGGATTGACTGTAACCATGAGGGATCGTATCCTACCCATAGAAGGGACAGTTGCATCAGTAGCACCCGTAATAGAACCTGTTGTTAACGTAACTGACAAGTGGGACCTTCGACTTATTCAAGAAGTGTGTATAGACCCTTGTGTTACCATGGTAACTGAACTATGTGTAACAAAAATTTGAAGGAAGGGGTTGGCGTACTTATACCTTATGTAGACTATGAAGATAACTTGTTGCAGGACCCAATAGTGCAGATAAAGGAAGGGAAAGTGCGGGTATTGATCCATAACTTTGCATCGGTACCAGTTTTAATTAAAGAGAATATGCTAGCTGAAATGAATGTTGATTTAGTGTTTAACGCTGCCTTTCAGCAAAATACCCCATCAGATCGCACATACACCTTAAAAGACTTGGGATATAGTTTAACACCTGTTCAGTGTCATGTTTATGTTGCCCAGCTATTGGAAGAATATCAAGATGTATTTGTGTTAGAGGAAGAACCTCGGGTTATTGTAACTTTATGCCTTTCAACATAGATACGGGAGACAGTACACCGGTTGTAACGTTCCCCTATAGAGTACCTTTTGCATATCAGACTGGAGTAAATAAACAGTTAGCACAGATGAAAGAAAATGGAATAATCTCTGACTCTGATTCTCCCTGGCGATCTCCTATCGTAGTCGGAAAGAAAGTCTGGAGCTTTACGCATATGTGTAGATTACCATAAATGAATAGCGTAATAAAAGGTGATTTTTTTCCCCTTACCCTCTATAGAAGAGATTTTGTGTAAAGTCAAGAATAACACATTTTTTTCGACGTTGGATCTTAAATCTGGGTATCACCAAATAGCACTCAATACAAAGAATAGAGAGAAAACCGCATTTGTTGCTGGCGACTCATTGTACTCCTTTAATACTTTGTCATTTGGGTTAAAGAACGCACCCGCATATTTTTCACACGTAATGATGACCATATTTTCTGGATTGGTAGGCATTGCAGTGTTAATATACCTTGATGGCATAATAATTTCAGGAAATAGTGTAGAAGAACATATGACTAATTTTGTTAAATTTATTGAGGCGTTGAGACGCCATAACTTCAAGGTCAACCTAGCAGAGTATCAGCTGTCCCGCCAGAGGTTAAATTTCTAGGTCACATGTTAACTAACAAGGGCGTAAGTCCGATGGTAGACAAGATAAAAGCAATTCAAACTTATCCAAGACCCCTACCTAACCCCTAAGCAAGTTAGTTCATTTTTGGGGTTAGCCTCTACAGCCGATTCATTAAAGATTTCGGAAAAATCTCACGACTCTTAGATAAACTTAGCAAAACAGAGAATTTTGAATGGAGTCGAGAACATGAAGATACATTTCAAAAGTTGAAACAAGCTTTGTCTGAAGATAGTTTCTTAGTCTTCCTTAAATTTGATCTGTAGTTCTACGTGATATGCGATGCTAGCGATGTTGCCATTGGGAGAGTAATAGAACAGCTGGATGACGACGGAGTTCTCCGCCCAGTAGCATTTGCCTCATGAGCGTTAAAGGGCCCGGAAACCCGTTATTCAGTGTTAGATAAAGAGGCACTGACCATTAAATGGGTATTAGAAAGGAATCGTCATTTTCTGTTGGGACATAAAATTTGTATTAAACCTGATCATCAACCCCTATCGTATTGTGGCGGGATGTTGCAAGAACAACCCCCTCACCCTTGAATCACTCTAACTGACAATAGTCTCCTCAATACAAACTTTCCCCTTAGGTTATCAGCAGCAGGACTCTTGGACAAAAAGGACATAAAAACAAAACATAACCCTAAAACTATATTTCCTTACAAACTGAAACGCTAAACATAAATAAAAAATATAAAATCACACTTATCACTAATCATACACTTAACACAAAATAGACATTAACCATACCACCATTCAAATAGACCAACAAAACCCCAAACAAAACTTAAAATTAACCCGCACACCAACACCAAAATATGTATGTTTATATATTATATTTTATGTGCACCAACACTGTCATCCACATAACGACAAATTGTCTTTCATGGCACAACCACTAATCTACAGGAAGCGGAACTATATTGAGTTCCAACTGGGCTGAAAATTCAATTAATGGTGGTTATAATCGTCGTCATCATCATCATCATCATCATCACCACCATCATCATCAATCAAACTATACAGGCCAGGTCATCAACGGTTGAGCAATCCAATAGAGCAGTCCAAACAAAATCGTAATACAGGCCAGGTCATCAACTAAAGATCAGCATTCAAACAAAATACTTCTCCAAAAGAGGAATTACTGCCTGCAAATGAAAAAAAAGAAAAACACTTACGAACGCTCCTAACTAACTAATCTATTGCACTAATCCTATAACTAGATTGTTACAAATAATTAAAACTAAATTTTCAGTTTAATACAAATAGTGGGACACTAATCAGCAAACGTTATAAAGCATATAAAATTAAGCTTTCCTTTCAAGCAATTCAGGACAATTTGATATTACTTTTGAAGGTAGGGTATTCCTAACGTTACTTAAATACATAAAACTTCACGCCCACTGGTTTATTGTAAATATATCATAAGAAATACACTGATTCTAATTGAAGTATCTTCGTCGGGTATGTAACTAAGGTGATTGTTGTGACGAAAACTGAGATAGTGATATCTTGGGAAAACTTTAAAACTATTTTTGTAAAAATAATCTAAAGTTGTTGAATTCAGTCCTTTGAAAAAGAGCTGCTGCTATCACTATTGAGTCCCTTTGGTTAGATTTTCAAGCAACGGCTATTAAAATGCTTTTAGATTCATAAGTTAACAAATTATAATCAACTGTAAGTCTGTCTTAAATTTTTCTGTAAGGTTCAGTAGAATTGCCTATGGAAAATAAAATCAAGTTTGTAGAAGTCTAAAATAAATACCAAAAACTGCTAGTCTGTTTATTCCCTAAATTCAAATTCAAAGAAAAAAATCGCCACTGCCTGTCGCAATCATGATAGTGAGAAGTTAGCCTAGCAGAGAGTGGTGCATTAGAAGTATGTGGAAAGTCAATGAAATAAATTGAAAATCTGGATTATTCCAGTAACTTGACTTAAGCACCAATATTATTTCTTGCTTAAAAGTAACATCTCCAGCCATTGCTAAATATTGTGATAAAATAGTTTTATTTACCATGATTTACTCTTGATATATTTCAGTGGTGTCTGCGAGAAATGTTATACTACTCTATAGTAATCCTGCCTAGTTAGCCAGTATAGAGTCTCCCCACCAAGTGCTTGAGAACTGCCTGATGATCATAAAGGTAGCGGGTACTCGGCATTATGGGGACCGTCCGCCATAGTGTTTTGACATACCAACTTTCAGAAATCGAAAATCGTTTTATTGCTTTCATGTATACATAAGCATATTGTACATGCTTGCCAGAAGTTTTAGCTATTTATTTTTACAAATAACGAAGATATAGCGGTCTTTAAATGATAACGTCATCCTTATTACGTCGTTTGTATGACTGAGTTTGACAGAATCCTCTTTTTGTGTTTATTTGTGCATATATATATATATATATATATATATATATATATATATATATATATATATATATATATATATATACATATGTATATATATATATATATATATATATATATATATATATATATATACATATGTATATATATATATATATATATATATATATATATATATATATATATATATATATATATATATATATATATATATATATATATATATATATATATATATATATATATATATATATATATATATATATATATATATATATATATATATATATGTATATATATATATATATATATATATATATATATATATATATATATATATATATATATATATATATATATATATATATATATATATATATATATATATATATATATATATATATATATATATATATATATATATATATGTTGCCCTCCCCAGGTTAAAGCCACTTCCTCTCCCCACGTTTGAAGGGGAAGTGCAAGAGTACGCATCGTACCGTGAGCTCTTCACAATCCATGTGGATCGAAGAGCGGATTTAGACAAAGTGTCTAAATTTACGTATTTATTGGGGACGTTGGCCAAAGAGCCACTTAGAATCATAAAATCTCTAAGTGTAACCGCCGTGAACTATAGTGTAACATTAGACCTTTTAGATAAGCAGTATGGCAACATGCACCAGACACTCGTGATTCTGCACCGCAAATTAGCCAACATCTTTGTGCCGTCACTAACCCGAGTAGAACTCAAAAGGTTCCGTTTTGAGTTGACCATCATAATCGAACAAATCAAAAGACTGAGTACCAATGACATAGGCCAGGGCATGGTCATGAGCCTCATTAATCAAAAATTATCTGAGGGAAAGATCTACCGCAAAGTGGTCGCGCATTTGAGAAAATGTGACTATACGTTGGACGAGTTTTTTGAGGCAATAGACTTTATTGTGAGAATGCTAGAAGACGATGCATTGCAGAGAGGTGACAGTCTTGAGAGTGACAAAAGACCAGACAGTAGTGTAAGACCGAAAACCCATCCCATCCACAATAATTCCTGCCCATTTTGTAGCGAACAACACCCGCCTCACGAATGTCGCCAAATGACTGACGTAGCTGCCAGACGTCGCATTTTGCTGAAAAGGGGTCTTTGTTTTAATTGTACGAAATCAGGTCATCGTAGCGATAAATGTCCCGTTTCAAATTCCTGTAGAAATTGTAATGCTCAGCACCACACTGCAATTTGCATGCGGGTAGACTACCACAACCGGTCCCTAGTCATAGTAGTAGTCAAACAACGACGTCCCGCCCCGTAGTGAATGCGACGCCTCAGCAGCCCGAAACTTTCCCCTGACCCCCCAAGAATAAAGTAGAAGCTAAACCATGCACAAGCGCAAAGATCACGCAGAGGTCTGATGTGGACCTCCCATGCACTATCTTGCCAACAGCCATGGCAGGTATCCAACAAAAGCAAGGTAGTAAGCGGGTCCGCCTATTCCTCGACTCAGGAAGCCAGAGGAGCTTCATCTCAGCAAACATTGCCCGTCAATTAGGCCTACCGGTGGTAGGACGAGTATCCTTAAATATATCTCCGTTTGGTTCCGAGGAAATAAGCGGACAATACGATGTAGTAAGTTGCAGGGTTAAAATGGGCAAAAGAATCGTGCGTATGAAACTATTAGCATATGAGAGAGTAGACGTCCCGATACATAACGCTGGTTATGGTAAAGTCAGACAGCATCTGTTGACCAAGGGAGTCATGTTAGCCGATCCAGCCAACAAGTCGGATATGTTGAAGAATGTCCACGTATTAGTAGGGGCTGACTACTTTAGTTATTTTGTAATAGGCGTGGAGAGAGTGAATGGGATCAATCTCTTCCTGACGCATGATGGCATGTCGCCATATGGGAAGGTGCCGCAGTGGCTACTGCAAGGGGAGAGGATTGAGCAGGTGAGAGCGTTGAGAGTGTGCAGAATCACGAACGAGACATATCTGTGTGATGTAGACGAGTGGTGGCGTTTAGACCGTGTTGGCATCGCCACATCTGAGCAATACACTGTTCGCGAGGGCAAGGCCATGCGAAAGGTATCACAAAGCGTTGTGAAAAAACCTGAGGGATATCAGGTTAGCCTACCATTCGGGTCGGATGCTAGGCCAGAAACAAATTATCGTAATGCTGTGGCGCAGTTAGAGTCGTTGCAGACCAAATTCAGAAAGGATAGGAAATATTTTGAACAATATCAGGGAGTGATAGACAAATATATCGAAGCAGGTTTTATATCTGAGGTGAAAGATCCCATAGTGGAAGGTTATTACATGCCACACTTTGGGGTCAGGAAAGACAGCCGTACCAACCCCCTTAGAATCGTGTTCAATGCCTCGGCAAAGTCAAAGGGTTGTAAGTCATTGAATGAATGTCTCTTACCTGGGCCTAATTTGGTAGAGGTAGCATATAGTTTAATCATAAGGTTTAGGTTGAACCGATATGCCATGTTAGCCGACATAAGTAAAGCATTCCATCGTGTTTTGTTAGATCCTCGTGATGCCAAATACACACGATTTCTGTGGCACGAGGCAGCTGGTCGAGCTCTTACCTTCGCCTTTAGAGTCGTGATGTTCGGCATCACAGCAAGTCAATTTTTGCTACAACATATATTAAATTGTCATTTTGAAGAGGAAGGCCGGCCAGATTTGGTAAAATCCTTTTATGTCGATAACTATCTGGCCACATTTGAGGATTTAGAACATATGAGGCAAGAGCATGAGTCTGTCAATAACTTCTTAAAGGGGGCGGGTATGCCTTTGGAATGGTGGGCAACCAATCACTTGGCCTTCGATAGCGAGAGACAGTGGACTGAACCTGTGAGTGTGAACGTGCTCGGGCTGCGATGGGCCCAGGACGTAGACCGATTGTGTGTGAAGGCAAGTAAGGGGATTAGTGAATTGGGGGAGGGATGGGTGCCTACGAAGCGTAGGGTACTTTCCCTGTTGGTCTCGATTTACTATCCAATAGGTTTGATCAGTCCATTATTTGTAAAGGGAAAACTTTTCCTCCAACAACTATGGGAGGATAATGTAGGTTGGGCTGACGTGTTAGGAGGAGAAAAGGCTAAAGAGGCAAGTGAATTGTTGAATGATTAGAAAGCGGTGAGCGACATCACCTTTCCAAGATCAATAGGCAAAAAGAATTTAGAACTACATGTGTTCACCGATGCCAGCAGTAAGGCATATGGAGCAGTGGCATATACCAGGGACGATTGCAATCGGGTAAGCCTAATAACAAGCAAACCGAGGATCACTCCGAAAGGGATGAGCAAACTGACGATCCCCAAGCTAGAGCTGCTGGCCTTGTTGCTAGGCAGCAGATTAGCAAAAACTCTCAAGGAACTGATCGAGCCACGAGAAATAGTAATGTGGACTGACAGCAAGGTAACGTTGGCATGGGTAGCATCTCCCGATGCCAGGTCTCTTAAAAATGTGTTTGTTTCTAACAGACTGACGGAGATTGTTTTTATTCAGCAGGTTTGTAGCTTCAGTCTGAACCATGTCCCTAGTCATCAGAACCCTGCCGATATCCTATCCAGAGGTGCAACGACTCGACAATTGCAAGTTAACTCCCTGTGGTGAACAGTCCAGAATTCCTCAGGATCACGAGAAAGCCTGTTCCTTGCAAGGAGGAAGATCCGCTACATCAAACTCACGTAGTAGCGGCGGTACAAGAGTTAAGGGAGGAGATGTGTCCTACCCCACCAGGCGAGATTTGGGACATCCTAAAAAGGGAAGTAGGGTTCCAATTCTTATTGAGAGTAGTCAGACTAATTTTAAAGTTTGCAAAAATAAAATTGAATCCGTTCAGTATTGTTGTTCTGGTAGAGCAGAAACATTACTTGCCTTCAGTTTATGCTTACTTGGAGGGCGGAGGCAGACCCCCTCGTGAAGTTGTCAATTTAGTAAGACAGTTGAATTTAGTAATGAAAGATAGACTCATTTGTACTAAGGACGAGTGTCCAAGTTAGAAGAAATTAATCAGTTAATTCTCTCGCCAGCCAAAGGGCGTTTAGTTAGGGTTTATTTAAAATATTTACACCGTTTGCATTTACATTGTGGTGTGAATACTCTAAAGGGTATCTTTCGACAGAAATGTTGGGCGGCGGGTCTGCGTTCTATTACCAAGCGGGTGGTAAAGGAATATATGGAGTGTTGGCGCGCCTTACAGTCTTCGTCGAAAAAGCCACCACCACCCCCCCTACCGAAGGAAAGAACTACCCTCGAGAAACCCTTTACAGCAGTTGGAGTGGACCACACAGCAGCCATACAAACTGAAACGCAATCAGGGTACATCCTGATTGTAACGTGCATGGCCAGTATGCCCGTGTATCTCGACTTCTGCCCCTCCTTGAAAGCGGAAGAATTCGTCTTGGCCCTAAGGCGATTCTGCGCAATGTATGGCGCCCCCCAATACATCACCTCTGATAATCACCAGACGTTCAAAACCGCCAGCCACCTCCTGCAGGGACTCTACGAAGAAGATGAAGTTCAGCAGTTCCTGAGGAGAAAGGGAATACAATGGAGGTTTCAGACGCCCAGAGCACCTTGGAAAGGTGGATTCTCCGAGCGGAATGATAGGGGTGACGAAGCGAACCCTCCAAGTAGCCCTCGGCCAAAAGTATCTACCGAACGCCCACGTATTGACACTGGTGAAAGAAGCAAAAGCCGTAGTGAATAATCACCCGCTTATGTACAGCGGCGACGGATGCGAGGATGAAGTCCTGACCCCTTCCCATTTGTTAAGAGGACACCCAGTCCTCCTCATGGCACCGCTCTTACCGGACGAGCACCTCAACACGACCTTCACCTCCCGGAGGCTACGTGATCGTTATTTGAAACTAACAGACTCTTTGAAGAGATTCAGAGAGAGGGGAAGAAAGGAATATTTGAGTGCCCTGAGAGCTCGACACGACTGTCAGTCCGGGGAACCCTCCAAGCTGCACTCTGGAGACGTCGTGTTGGTAAGACAAGAACATCAAAGAAGAGCTACGTGGCCCCTTTGACGTGTTGTAGAAACGTATCCGGACGACGATGGCATCGTACGTTCGGCCAAAGTGCTGTTTGAGGGTGTCGAGTCACAGTGAGCTGTTAGCCATCTGATTCCCCTGGAAATTACCCCCTCTGTGGAGGATGATGGAGACGGAGACGACGACGATGGAAAAGAGGGTGTGTACAGTTCGACAGATGGAATGCCAGGGATCGTGGAGATGTCTGGGGACAACCAGGAAATGGTTCCGGCTGCGACATCCCAACAACTGGCCACAGAGATCTTCGACAGTGACACTAATGACGAGAACAATACGTTCAGTGCGAACAGTGAAGGTGAAAAGGAATCGAAGCAGACGAACGTTGAAAAACGTTCTGCACGCCCATTGAGAAGGGCTGCTGCGAAGCAACGAGAAATGATGGATCGTCTGCTAAAGGGTGACAGTCTATGAAATGTAGCTGCAAACAGAAAGTGAAGAGGGAGTATTTCCCTGGTAGGTAGGGAAGGTGAAGTGAGAACGTTTGTAAGTGGCATGAATTCACGGAGATTGGAAGTGCGTAGGTGTGGGGAACGGGGACGGGATAGTCTCTTGTACTTACGAAACGAGCGTTGTACAGAGCCAGGCCCCTCCCTCTTTTTCCCCTAAGGTGGTAGCCCACATGTGTCAGTGTGAAAAGTGATTTAATTAATGTAAGAGGGCAGGTTGCCTTCTGATGGAAATGTATGATTATATTCTGTGTATGAATACATTTTTCTCTGTTGTATACATATATGCCGAAAGTGAATGTTTTAGGCCCATTGCCCAATTGCTTTGCCAATTTTCCATAATTATATTTTGTATGTGAATGCATTTTATTCTTTCTGTTCGTATATATGTAAATGATAACTGATTTCTAGGCCCATTGCCTAAATTGCCTTTACATTTACATGATTGCATTTACTATTTGGGTACAAATTTGTATTGTTTTTTTAACTAATTGGCCCGGGGTAACATTGTTGTTTATGAACATTGCGTATGCTATTAGAGTCGTTGCGGAGCGCTACGCAATGAGCCGAACAGAGTTAAGGAGTGATTACTCCCCTCCCCCCGATTCCAGTCTTGCCTGATTTACTGACGTTTTGACGCCCCTTATTGCGGGTGTGGAGGATGTCGGGAATTTTCGAACTAGCCATTTGAAAGACCCGCCATTTGACATCAGAACGTTTTGTCAAATGAGGGATAGCTGGGGGATCTCGCGGGCAAAAGACTTGAGGTTTAATACACGACTGTATTGGAACTTAAATCTTAATCACCTGGTGGGGAAGGAACGAGTGTTATGGAAATTGTCTGTTTATAATATATCAATGATGAATCTAACGTAAAATCGAGGCAACATGACAAAAATGTCTTATGTATGTGTTTAGTGTCAATGACTTAACAAGTCATTGGATATTGACAAATTCTGGCCCTCGGCCGAAGCCTTAAGCCTTCCATTGTATTTGAAGAAAAGCCTTAACTGTTTTACGATCTTGTAGTAAATGAAAAGGCATTCTCAAACCCCTTACAAATAAATAAGCTAAGATTTCCCTCCACTTTGCTAAGGAAACTTTAGTTAAGGCGGGAAAACGAAGGTTTCTGCGAAGCTGCCGAGCCTCCCTCGGCCTCTTTGCTTCATCGTCCCCCCTAAAGATAAGTCATTTAATAAATTGTTCTCTTCTCTCTACCTCGTGTACCAGGTTGATTGTAGTATAAGTTTGTCTGCAAGACATGTAGTTTTTATATCGCAGTTTAATGTAGAGATCCTTGTGATTGGGAATCTGAATCCTGAGTTAAATAAGACTAGGGACATTTGGCGTGTGATTCGTTGTGTATTGAATTCGAATTATCACTATTTTCAGTTCGTTAATGAGTCCGGTGTGGACTTTGTGCTTGAAGAGCACGTGTTACATTACCAAGAGTTAGCCTTGTTTTTCATTAAGTCTTGTGAATGCTTAAGAATGTTGTTTGTATTGTATCAGAGTTTATTTTTATAATAAAATGGTAGTTTTGTCGCCGTATTTTAGTTAACTCCTGAAATGTTTTGGGAATCTCGCCTCTTCAAGGCCTTGCGATCCGCCCAGTACATCGGGCAGATTTAATAAACTGGTGAAAATCACAACATTCTGTATAAATGTAAGTTCTTGTCATTTTGAATTGAATCAAAAGTGATTTTAATGTAAACAAGAGCTGTTGCCTACCGGAGGCATCGTGGATGCTATCGCTCGCTCTTATGGGTCATTTAGTTAGCTGGAGCGACGTTCCCGGTTTGTTACGCTTTAATAATTTAGCTATTTAGCTCCGCTAGGAATGCTTATATTATACCGTCAGTTTTAGCTCTGTGATTTCGACACGGGTCGAGGTACCAATCTTGCCCTTCGTGAGGCTTCGTAGCATAGACGTCTGGCATTAGTACTTTCATGCATGATATAAGTTTTCCCGAATGTTATATAATTGAAGGTATAGGCAAATATTTTATACATGTAAGATATTGTTGAATGTTTTTTCCAAGATTGTATACGAGAGAGTTTCGGTGATTTGGGTAATCGATTCCCATCTTACCTAGTCTAGTATTCTAGGTACAGTAGTATACTTTCGCACATCCCCGATTGTTCTTTTCTCCTCCAAAGGCTAAGTTCAATCCCTCTCTCCCTCTGTAAGACTTCGGCTTAATCCTAGTGGTTCTATCTGTATAATAATTCAGGTATAAGTATTCAAGGATATGTCTGTCCTGACCTAATAACCAGAGTGACTGGTTTTTTGGGTTAGGGCAGAACATCAGAGTTTCTACTCTGTGGTCTGCTTCTTCCTAGCATAGAGAAAGAGTCTCCTTTGCTAGGTTAGGGGCTGACACAGGAAGCTTTGCTTCCCTAGTTATGTTGGAAGGATGATTCCTTCCTCTAGTGGCCTAGCAGACTGTCCTGTGTTGTTTTTCTCGGGCTGGAGAATGAGATTTCTCTGTTGCTTGGTGAAATAACTTCACCTAACTTTGTTCTGGTTGGGAGGAGGTTAGCAAGTATTGCCAGTCTTCCTCTTTAATAGACAACTCTTGGTTAGGATGAGCTTCCCTAACGGCTGAGTGTGTCTCCTGCTAGAACGAAGTCTATAGGACCCTTATCCCTTACCCACCTCTCTTTCTTTTATTGTCTTTTGGTCGCAGTCCTACTTCCGTACCTAGTATAGGTTAGGATGGAGGACAGGCTCAGCTCTCTGCCGGCTGGCACTACGTGTCGGCTGGCAGAGACCCTTTATTCCTTGCAGAGTTAACCCCAGACCTCCCTTAGTCTCCCTTCCATGTCCGTGGGTAGAGCCCGGCAGACTATGGATTATTTGGAAGCCTGAATGCTACATTCTCCCCTTCCATAAGTTCACTCTTTCTGGATGGAAGGTCATATGGCAATGCCGCCTTATAACCTTACATCCATACTGTTTCTCTGACTATTACGTTGCACCCCTAACCCGGCAGCCGGCTGAACAGCTGACATCCGGGCAGGTGGAGGTTCTCTGGTTCTTGGCTACTCTCGGCAGGCACGGGTTTTATTGCCTTTGCCTGCCAGCAAGGGAAACACAGCCCGAATCTGCTGGCTACTACGATTAGCGGCCGGCAGCCGGGTTTTAGTGTTTTCACCCATCGGCTGGCAATGATTGCCGGCCGGCACACAGTCGCAAATCAGTGGGCTGCCGCCCATTAGTTAAAGATAGTATAATTTTGAACTATACAGGGGTAGTTGCCGGCCGGCACGTGCCGGCGCACGCCGGCGGCACGTACCGGCGTGTGCTATCTGGCACAACAGCATGCGATGTACAGTAGTTGCTGTATTCGTAGTGTAGTACACACTGCATTAGCAGAAACTACTGTACAGAGCTTGTGATAACACTAAAAGTTCTTCCTCATACTTTATGTTATCTTGTATAGCCTTTTGTTGAGACCGTACAATATATAGAAAGTAAGTTCTTTCTATATTATTTCTATCCCGTATACTTAAACTTTATCTCAAGGTGTGAACTGCACCTTAAATTTCTGTTTAGGAAATTACATAAGGTATTCTGGAATAGAATTAACCTTAGTTTTAATATCTCAGGAGGTTTCAGCAATTGACTGGGCAGGAAATACTAGTATGTGTCTTTCCTTCTAACTTTTATAGCTTTTCTATATAAGCTAAATGTCTCAATATGAGTGAAAGCCTTCACTTGATACTCATGGATTTTTCTTCTCTTTACAGGAGGACCATCCGAAGTGCGGGAGTGTGTTCTGTAATGTCCGCAGTAAGAACTTCTGTGGACATCAATATTGCAGGAGGCACGAAGCATGCGCAGCCTCCAGAGGTGTTCTCTGTTATTGGGACCCTCAGGTTTGTACAGTTTGTTCTAACCGGATTACCTAGGCTTTTGACGACCCTAAGTCAACGGAGTCAAGGGATGCTGCCAGGGAAACGTTACGATCCTGGGTGAGGGGTTTTCAGAAAAACACCTCAGGTCCCTACCTTCCAAATGAAAAGATGAGGGCCTACCTTTTCCCTAAAGGATCGGCTGATGCAGTCATCCCCCAGCCTCAGGTGGAGATACCAATTGCCCAGAATCCGGTAGATTCTGAAGTCTCAGCCGCCTTTCGAGACATCCAATTGGACGATAGGATGTCAGAGGTGTCAGATTCTACTGAGAAGGACCTTCTAGGAGAAGGTCAGGAGGAGGAGCTGTTCCAGACTCCTCAAGTGGAAGAGAAAGAAATCGACGAAGTGTCGGTTACGTCAGTTCCGGACCCAGAACCTGTTCCTTCTACATCGTCTGCTATCTCAGATGAACTGGGAAGGACTCTTTCTTCCATTGTTGAGATGATCCAACAAATTCAAAGGAAGAATGAGGAGAACGAAGCTGCAATCAAACTGGAGTTACGTAGACTTGCAGCATCACGTGGGCCCCAGGAGCGGCTCAGCGTGGAGGATCTTCCTTTGTGCTCGGATACCAATCCTTGGAGGTATGCCGAACATTTGCCAATGACAACCGGGGAGATTGTGATCTCAGAAAAGTTGGGAGCAATTCCCCTGGAAGAAGTGAAATTTTGGCCCAACAAAGATTCTTATCCGGACTGCTATGTCCGTCTTAGGATGGAGCCAGCCTTAAAGGAGCAGACGGAGCCGGAGGTCATAGTTTTTGACCATAGTAAAGCTCAGACGTTACTAACGAGCTCGATGAAAGAGAGGGGCTTCACTAACTCAAAGGTGCCCGCCTTGAGTAAGAAGCTTCCCTCCTTTGTGGCCTCTCCTACCAGAGCCTTTCCCTTCTTGGAAAAGGGATATAAGGCTGTCTTGAAAGCGGTGGTGGCAGGGAAACCATGCACCTCCTTGGAGCAGTGCAAGCCATTATATCTGACCTTGCCCTTGGACCAAGAAGACTGGAAGGACATACACCTTACCTTCTCAGTCAGGAAACTGGAAGCTGATATTGCTGAACGCCAGTTCGGTGAGCCACTTCCAAAACTGTCGGAGGTTCTCTTGCGTAGAGAGCAAGAGACAAAGGAAAGACTTGCGGCATCGATGTCGTTGCTAACGACACTGGAAACGATGGCAAGTGACCCCAAGAACCAGGACATGTTCAGGGTTGTGGCCAAAACCCATCTGGCCACAGTTACGAAGGATTTCTATAGCTTTATTAAAGCTAGGAGAGCCTGTAGAGAGTTCGTGTTCGCCTCGGTTGCGGAGAACCACGAACCAAGAAAACTGATCTCCTCTCGTATTTGGGGTAAAGACCTCTTTCCCAATGAAGTGGTTAAAGAGGTAGTAGACAAGGCCACCACAGAGAACCTTCTCAAAAAGTGGGGCCTAGATCTTAAGAGAAAGTCTTCTCTCGGATTAGGGTCCCCAACCCAAGAGGAAGACAAAAAGGCCTAGGCCATCCTCTCGTCCGGCTAAACCCTACCGACATCAACATCAACAACAACTTCCTGTGACCGCGGTGCCTCAGATAGTGGCACAACCTCCAACCACGTACCACCTGGTACCTCAACAAACGGCGACACAGTCGCCAGTTCATAAACCAGCCTCCGAAAGGCAGACTTCTTCCTTTCGTTCGAGAGCCAGATGAACAGCCAGAGGTTCTTCTAGACGCCCTTCAAGAGGAAGGGGATCCAGGGGAGGACGCGGTCAAGGAGGTCCACGAAAGCAGAAGTAGATACTTACCGTAGGAGGGAGATTACAGCTTTTTAGGGATCGCTGGACCTTCAATCCCTGGGCCCACACCTTAAATAAGAATGGACTAGGTTGGAGCTGGAACAGTCCTCCACCTTAATTTCCTCAATTCTTCCAACACTCAACCCCCGCTCTGGAAGAATATGTCCGAGAGCTCTTAGACAAAAGAGTAATACGGAAGATTAAGTCCATCAAATTCCAAGGAAGGCTATTTTATGTTCCAAAGAAGGACTCAGAAAAATGCATAGTCATTCTAGACTTGTCGCCACTCAATAAGTTCATAGTAAACTACAAGTTCAGAATGCTCACACTTCAACACATAAGGACCCTACTGCCCAAAAAGGGCATATGCTGTGTCTATAGACTTGTTTGATGCTTATTGGCACGTTTCAATTAATCGTCACCTCTCCCCCTACCTAGGCTTCAAGTTACATTGATAACTTTACGCCTTCAGAACCATGCCTTTCGGGCTAAACATAGCCCCAATGATTTTCACGAAGCAGGCGAACGCAGCCGTCCATCAATTACGCCTAAAGTGGGTCCAAGTAGTAGCCTACTTGGACGACTGGCTGGTGTGGGCAGCATACAGGACAGAATGCATGCAAACTTATAAGATTGTGATCCAGTTCCTGGAACATCTAGGATTTAAGATCAACATCAAAAAGTCTCGTCTTTCTCCAGCTCAAAAATTTCGGTGATTGGGAATCCAATGGAATTTGGAGTCACATCGGCTCTCCGTTCCTAGTAAGAAGAGGAAAGAAATAGCAGGATCTGTCAAGAGACTATTGAAATCCAAACGGATATCAAGACGCGAACAGGAGAGAGGGCTGGGCTCTCTACAGTTTGCTTTGATAACAGATCCAGTGCTAAGAGCTCTGCTTAAGGATGCAACAGGAGTCTGGAGAAAATACGCATCAAACGCGCGAAGAAATGGCACCTGTCAGAAGTTCACATTCAAGGGTTCTGCAATGTGACAGTGGACGCTCTATCTAGGTTTACTCCCATAGAGTCAGAATGGTCCCTTGACGCAGGATCATTCTCCTTCATTTCGAGTCAAGTCCCAGATCTGCAGATAGACCTCTTTGTGACGAAGGACAACAAGAAATAATTCGTTACGTGTCCCCTTACGAGGATCCTTTAGCCGAGGCAGGTGACGCTATGTCCCTGGACTGGAACAGATGGTCCAGTATCTATCTGTTCTCTCCGCATACCTCCTTTTAAAGGTCCTCGATATGCTGAGATCCTTCAAAGGGAAAGCTACAATAGTGGCCCACAAGTGGCCAAATAGCATGTGGTTCCCTCTGGCATTGGAACTAAAATTAAAATTCGTACCGCTCCGGGATCCATCCCTGTCTCAGCGAGTACAGAAGTGGACTGTCTTCGCTCCATCGAAGAAAACACGGAACCTACATCTCATGATTTTCTCTCCTTAATGATGAGAAAAAGATTCGGTGTTTAAAAGTCGTTTTAGACTTTTGGAGGAAACCAGAAGACATTATGAGGTTTCAGGGAAGAAATAGCTATCCTTTGTCAAGGCAGAGAAACCGAAAAAAATCCCGACAGATTCATATTTATCTTTCTTCATTCACCTTCATGAGCAAGGTTTAGCAGCCTACACAATTCTGTTGTTGAAGCCTGCCTGGACAAGTCAGATACCAAATGCCATACAGGTCGACCTTTCTAACGACGTTCTTAATGAACTAGCCCTTCAGCGCTTCCAAAGACCATTTGCTTGGTCATTAGATATGATTCCTCATTGTGTATAAATAATGAACAATGAGGAATCTGCTTAGAAGGTTTTGAATTTAAGTCATATTTCTGTTTGTACTCGCCTTAGGGGCCAGAGTTAGTGAATAGTTGCTCTCTTTAGAGAGGAAGGCCACGTCCGTCCGGTTCTTGGAGGGAGAACTGATTCTATTTCCAGACCCAACGTTTCTTACCAGGAACAAGCTACCCACCAACAGGTGGGGTCCCTAGAGAATCTGCACTCTGGAGGAAGATGCATCTCTATGTCCAGTGGAGTGCCTAAAGGTCTATCTTCATAGAACTTCAGACTTTACGGGAGGACAGCTGTCCAGAAGAGAAACCGTGGGTTCAAAGTTATCTATAATTAAGGGCGAAATTCACCCGTGTTATTCCCCGAATGGATCCAGACAGTACACCCGTTAGTCATGATCTGAGGAAAGTTGCCTCTTCCATAAAATTTCTTTAATTATATGGACTTTGAACATCTTTGTTTGGACACCGGCTGGTAGTCATCCAAGGCCTTCTTTATGCACTATGCAAAGCAAGTGGAGCAACTTATGAGATCTGTGGTAGCAGCAGGTAGAATTCTTTAACCTTCTATTTTAGGTCTGCGAGGAACAGTGTAATTAATTTGGGACGATTAATTAAGAGGGTGTGCGTGTAGTCTCTGTATGTTACTACACGCTGAGCGATAGGCCACGAAAGTGTCCTTACGAACTGTTCCATTGACGTCGGTAATCTATAGCATAATACGGACACTTGTGCCAAGCGTTTTTTACGCTAGTGTTTGTAAACAGTATACAGACTATATCATCATTATTAATAAATCTATTGCAGTGGCAAATCTGTTTCCTAGTAGATGAAACAATATTTTCTGTTGCTATTTTTCTTTATGCTTTTACGCATATCATCCACATTTTATAAATTTTATAAATGTGATCTGATATGTTCTTTTATTAGATTTTAATAAACTAGTTCATAGTGAACCCTACGTCTTTTTCGCCCACACTCATTTTATTAGAAATGTACTGAGCATTAAGATTAAAATTTTGATGTTTTTATCATGGTATGTCCTTCGAGACTGTTCCCTGATTCAAGCATAAGTCCAATCCCTCTAACCCTTCCTTGGGAGGGTTGACGTGGTACCCTAACGGGTTGGTGGTAAAGAAGCAAAATTTGTTTTCTATGCGGATACAACCATTATCCAATAGTTTATAAGAGTAGTTGCATTGGGGAAGGTGTCACAAATTCATTCTGACATTGGTGAATCTTATACAAACTTTGCTTTATATTGTATAGGACGAGACCACTATACAGGCTTGTCATTTTGTCATCCATAAATTTTTATGTACTCCTCGAGACTTTTCCAGAGTCTAGTACGACTCTTCCCTGTAGGGGGCAGGAAGCACTAACATAGTTCATGCTTAGATGATAATGATGTATGATGGTAACATCATAGGTCTCTAGGTCTAGACGGACTAGGAAAATACTTTCTTGAGAGTACGGCACTGATTGAGAATCCACAGATACAGTAATGCTCTGGTAAACTTCCATCAGGACGACATGGCCTGAGCCCAAAAAACGGATTTTGAGCGAAGCGAAAAATCTAATTTTTGGTCAGGTAGATATCGTCCTGATGGACCCGCCCTTCGTTTTATTGTAAAAGGTCCTGTTGACCCCTCCCTATAGTACAGTATCTGTAACACCTCGTATATCGCTACAAGGAATAAAGAGGGCACTACCGCCTTCATCAGATACACACTGGAAACGGAATAGGAGAGATGCCTTATGAGCGGCTCTCTTTTCATTCTCGTTTCAGATTCTTGTTGCTATTCCCCCTCGAAGCGTTAATACTGTTCGGGGCGAAGATAGCTATGTGACGTGTCAAAAATACGTCCTCTGATATTATGCGATATCCCTGTGAGATTTTGTAGTGATATTCGCTCCAGGAGTTAGAAATCTGGATACCTTAAGGTAAAATTCTCTGGGAATATCACTGTAGTCAAATATATCCTAGAAAGCTACCTAATAGGAACTTCCACCCGGACAACATGGCTACCTCACCCAAAAATAGATTTTTCACTTTGCTCAAAATCCGTTATATATAGCGATTTTTTCACTTGTTTTGAAATTTTCCTACATATGGTAGAAATGTAAGGGATTGGTAGAGAATAGGTGAATGATCTACGTCTTAGTAAACAGCAGTCAAAGATCTCAAAGATGTATAGAAGATATAATGCATGTGTTAGTTTACTTGCAGTTCGTATGTACACTGGGTTTCTACAACGTCCTCGGGAAATATCTAGCAAGGCCAATGTTTTAAGATAATGAAGATATAGTGGTCATCTGCATGACAGAGTTTGACAGAATCATTTTTATTTTTGTATTGGTTCCCCCCCCCTCTCTCTCTCTCTCTCTCTCTCTCTCTCTCTCTCTCTCTCTCTCTCTCTCTCTCTCTCTCTCTCTCTCTCTCTCTCTCGAATTATTTTAAACTTCCATTTATACAAATGCTATAATACCAATATTCAACTCTCTCTTAGAATCAAATGATTATCTCTCTCTCTCTCTCTCTCTCTCTCTCTCTCTCTCTCTCTCTCTCTCTCTCTCTCTCTCTCTCTCTCTCTCTCTCTCTCTCTCTCTCGAATTATTTTAAACTGCCATTTATACAAATGCTATAATATAATGTTCAACTCTCTCTTAGAATCAAATATCATATGATGATCTCTCTCTCTCTCTCTCTCTCTCTCTCTCTCTCTCTCTCTCTCTCTCTCTCTCTCTCTCTCAATTTGAACTGCCATCCATATCAGCCAAATGGTATCACTGCAAAGTTAAATTCTCTCAGTATAAAATTATTCATGATCTCTCTCTCTCTCTCTCTCTCTCTCTCTCTCTCTCTCTCTCTCTCTCTCTCTCTCTCTCTCTCTCTCTCTCTCTCTCTCTCAATTTGAACTGCCATCCATATCAGCCAAATGGTATCACTGCAAAGTTAAATTCTCTCAGTATAAAATTATTCATGATCTCTCTCTCTCTCTCTCTCTCTCTCTCTCTCTCTCTCTCTCTCTCTCTCTCTCTCTCTCTCTCTCTCTCTCTCTCTCTCTCTCTCTCTTAATATTTCGAAATCTGGTACTTCTTTCAGAAATGCAAGGCATTGGTAGAGGGAAGGTAAATGAAATCGAAATCTACGTCCTAGAGAGCAGCAGCAAGAGTTTCCAAAGACGTGTAGAAGTTATAATTCATATGTTTGTTTGCTTGCATCTCGTATGTACATTGTGTTTTCACAACGTCTTCAGGAAATTTATAGCAAGGCCAATATTACCTAAGGTCATAGAAAGAACAAAAAATAACCAGAGAACATGAAAAAAAAAAATCCAAGAAGACTGGGAATCATGAATAAGAGTACAAAGCTGAAACATGCTAACTAAAACGCTGGCAATAATGAGAGATCTCTGGGAACTCATGACATAGTAATAGTAAACTGAGGGTTCAAATACATCGTTTAGGGTGCGTTTATGTAAGAATAAACAATAAAAGTTATCATAATAATGTTATATAGATTTCTTGAAAAAAAGAAGCGAAAACTTGTTGCAAATATTTGAGGGCTCATAACTCAAAAACATACTTATTCACATTTAAATATATTTTTCTCGCTTATTTATTGCTCGATTTTAGAGAGATAGATATTGCAAAGAGGAATAAGATTTCCAGAATTTGGTCAGACAAATTTTTATTTTATTTTTACTTTCTTTTTCACGATTATTTTGTGTCTAGACGTGGGAAAGCAAATGGATATTCAATAAAAAACAAACAAAAGGGAAATCAGAATTCTGTCTCACAGAATTGTTCGGTTTATAAAGTAGTTTTTATGGTATAAGATCCAATACAATTGGTGTCGTTTTAGTGGGGAAAATGTACCAAAACTTTTTTTTTTCTTTTAAATCATCATTCTTACTAATAAATCAAATAGTTTTTGATCAAATTACTTGAATTTTTATATGATGAAGGTATTATATATGTCTAAAATATATATAGAAATAGTGTATTTTGGATCATTAGAAAAAAAATGGCGGACCTGGTGGACGGTCCCACTCCTTTACTGATATCTTAATAAGTTGTCCTCAAATTTTAACAGATTTTCATCATGAATTTGGAAGTTCTGTTTGACATACTTGGCATATTAACGTCCTTCCTGTTCTCTATAGCAGATTACGAATGTAAATTACCTCTATTGACTTAAGATGCCTGGGAATTGAAACTTCATTTTTTCTTTTTTTAAACTCTGGATTCAACCCATGCTAAAAAGAATTATATTGGCTAATTCATGGCATATTTAGTGATTAGTTTAATAGTTTTTTATGCAATTGGATAGAATATTTTTAAGTATTTGAAGTTACTAAGTTATTTTTTAAATAACTTAATATTTTCTGTGGTTAAGACTTCATGTTATTCATGAATCTTGCCGCAAAGGAAAACTAGGATTTTTCAATATTGGATTTCATGATGAAAATACTTTTACCTAATTAGATGGCTCGGGAAAGCCTCAAAACATTATAAAAACCTTTTTTATTTCCATGGATTTTCACTTTCTATAACGTAATAAAAAAGCCTGTTGGACTGGATTTCAGATTTTAGAGCATCTGGTGGTACCTTACTTCACCAGCAGACCTTGATGACCATCGGGCAAAGCCTCTTTAACTTGTCAACCTGGGTAATTTTTAAAGCTTTCCTCGAGAGTTCTGTAGTTTTTAATATACACCGACCCAAGTGTTCTCGTGTGGAATAGTTAAGCACTAAACTCCCAATGCTAATCCTATGGAAAAACTGTAGATTTACTTTTTTTGTGATAGCCAAAAATCTTCTTTTAGCATTGCCATATGATTTGGCACACGGAGTCGCCCAGTGGCCAGAGCTGACAATTTGTATATTTTTGTTTTAACTGATTAATACTCATGATTGTTAAACTTTTATGTGTACGAAAATACAAATGGCGGTTGTGATGAAAGGTTGATCGCTCACTTTAACAATTGATGATCCGGTTAATACTTGGCATATCACAGTAGCAGAGCAAAGTATTTTTCTTAGGAAGGCACAAACTTTATCCAAGCCTTATTGTTTATAAAGTGTCAAATGAAAGTTTTGAAAGCTGGCGGAGTTTGATGCGCTTGTGACTCACTTGGGTTGCCTCGGTTCTGTAGAATAGATTCGTTCAAGGTTAAGTTTAGCAACACCCCCCCCCCCCCAAACCCTCACTAGAAGAGTTCGATCCCCTCGCCATAACATTTCTGCTTGATGTCAACCATAGTGACGGCAGGTAGTGCTACAAAGTATATTCACATCGTCTTTATTTTGGTAACTAAGGTCGTTGTTCTTAACGGACCATCATTGGGAGGTAGATTCTTTCCGAAGATCTGATACATGATTAATGTAGGGTTTTAATCTGCAACCCTGAAATCAGAGATGATTGGCAGAGTCTTGAAATAGGTTATTTTTTTTAAAAGCTTATTTCTCAGAAATCTCCTCTTTAAATGCAAAACTGAAAGGACTGACTAAGTTAGGGATTATAGCGTCAATGATATAAAACGAAGGAAAGAAAAGAATACGAACCTTAAAATCAACTACAAGAATATAACGAAGGATGGAAACAGAAAACCTTACTTATAATTGACAAAATAAATTTTTAGTTTTCAAAAGGCATAGTGGTAACATAGAAATGGTGATATATATCTTAAAGGCTTTTTAACAGTAGACCTCTGGCTAGGAGCTTATAGGATTATCATTCCACTAGCAGTTTGAAAACCATGAGGCTATATGCCTAAGGGCTCCAACAAGGAAAAATAGAACGGTGACGAAAGGAAATGAGGAAATAAACTACAAAAGCAATGAACAATTTAAATAAGATATTTCGAGAACAATTACAATAGTGGTTTATAATTTTTAATATAGAAACTAAAAAACTCCAAAAAAAAAAAAAAAAAAAAAAAAATCAAGAGAAATATGATATAATAACGTGCCCGAGTGTACCCACATGCAAGAGATTTCTACCCTAAGACAGTAGAAGACATGGTACAGAGGCTATGGCTCCTAGAAGAGCTGCGTACCATGGCTAAATTGTCTCTTCTACCCTTACCAAGCGGAAAGTAATCACTAAACAATTATGATACAGTTGTTAACTCTTTACCGAAGGAGAATTGTTTGGTAATCTGTGTTTGGAATATGTAAAGAATAAGCCAGACTATTCGGTGTATGTGTAGACAAAGGAAAAATTATCAGTAACTAGAGAGAGGGATCCAATGTAGTACTGTCCGGCCAGTCAAAGGGCCCAATAGAACACTAGCCTTTTCTGAGTGGTGATACCTTAACGTTGTGAAAGAAGTATCACCGTGATCACCAAAGCTGTACTAGTCAGGGCCACAGACTAGGTTTGTTTCCTTCAAGGGAATAAAGTCTCCCACCAACACAAATTTGCAGTGGCTAGCGTAACGATAAAAACAGGCAAGATATCATGAGGCTTTTATCCTTTAGTGGACTAGAAAAAGATACAGTTATTGTGGATAGGTTTTTGTGTGTGTATCATGTAAGCGGTGGAAAATAAGAGCATAGATAAATCATGATCAGGCAACCCCCTGAGATCCTTGATCGAATGCATTAAACATCATTAGGACCAATAATGAGCCATTTCATCATCACTGACCGATAAATACAGTATCAGAGACGAGAATTTATCACAGACTATTAACCACTACATTTTATAATGAAGGCCACCCATTAATTAGGAATATTGAAGCCCCAGTTCATGAATATCGGGTGATTAAGAAAGAGGAGCGTCGAAGGTCAAATGAGAAACTAAATTGGCATGAAGAGGTAAACTCTCATGAATGAGAGTTAGGAGTGTTGGTGAAAATGGCAAGAAAAGGAGACCTGACTGATTGCAATAATCACTAGAGAGAAAGATTGATGAAAAGCTGAGAGATACACAAGCAGTATTTAGACAAGGTAGGAGTTGCACTGACAGAGTATGCTGATGATTCTATATTTGTTAGCAAAACACCATAGGATTTGCAATGCTTGCTTACCAGAATACAGGAAATGTCACACGAGATTAGGCTGTAGATAAATAGAAGAAAGACAGATGATGAGAACAGAGTATGCAATGGAAGATAAAATATCATTGGAAGGAGAAAGGATTAAAGAAGTTGAATAATTTAAATATATAGGAACTATAACCTCTAATACAGGGTCTTTAGAATTAAAGTTTAGTGAAAGATTGAAAATAAACAGATCAGACAATGGCTAGGTTAAGGGAAATTTGGAAATCAAATCGCCTGAGATTACATATAACAATCAGACTATATATCAGTTTAGTGAGATCGGTGTTACTCTATGGACATGAGTCATGGTATGACGATGAAACAATCTCAAAAAGATTTGGTAGAATCAAGAACAAAATCCTCAAAAGGATATTGGGAGTTAAATGGTAGGACAGGATTAGAAATGAAACTATAAGAGATATTAGTCATGTGCCGTATGTGGATGACATTATGATGAGGGGTAGATGGAGAGGGTTTGGTGATGCTCCTCGTGCACCTCAAGAGAGATTAGTTCACCAAACTTTCAGCTGGGCTCAACAAGGCAATAGAAGAGTTGGAAGACCTAGGCCTATATGGCTTAGTACTATGAAGTGCGAAGTAGGAAATGATGAATGGAGAAGTATTGAATTAAAAGCTCAGGATAAAGACGATTGGTGAAATCTAACCGAGGCCCTTTGAGTCAAAAGGCGTAGGAGGAGATGATAATGATGAATTAGCAAATGAACATTTATTTAAAGAAAGTGTAATACAGACTCGCGTGATTCATTCCCATTGTAGAAACTTGTCTTCTCAGTTTGGAATGTTAACAAAAGTTATATATATATATATATATATATATATATATATATATATATATATATATATATATATATATATATATATATATATATATATATATATATATATATATATATATATGTATATAGATATATATATACATATATATATATATATATATATATATATATATATATATATATATATATATATATATATATATATATATATATATATATATATATATATATATATATAGATGGGGGTGAATGAGAAGAAGTAATATTTCATTCTCTTTTATTTGATCTATTTTATTAAAAAAGAATTTGGTTCACTTATCCATATTTCCTAACATAAGACAGTAGAAAAGATATTTCATAATGCAAAAATCTGTAGAAAGTGTTTCTCCTAGAAGAAAAATTTATAGAAAGCATATTTTATAAAACAGATATTTGTAAGAACCGTCTGTAAAAAGCGTTCCTTATAGAACAGAAATTTGAAGAAAGCGTATCTAATGCAATAGAAGCCCGTAGAGAGCGTATCTTATAAATTAGAATTCTATATAAAGCGTCTTTAGAAATCATATTTTATAAAGCAAAAATCTGTATAAAGTGTCTGTAGAAAGCATATCTTATAGAAAAAAATGTAGATATTGTATCTTATGCAATAGCAATTTTTAGAAATCGTATCTTATAGAACAAAAAAATGTATAAGACATCCGTAGAAAGCATATCTTATAGAACAAGAATTTGCTAAAATCGTATCGTATGGAATAGAAGTCAGTAGAGAGCCTATCCTATAAAACTGAAATCGAAAGAAAGCATATCTTGAGGAACGGAGATTAGTAGAAAATGTATCTTATATAACAGATATCTGTATAAAGTGTCTCTAGAAAACATATCTTAAAGAACAGAAGTGTGTAAAAATCATATCTTATGCAATAGAAATCTGTAAAAAGCGTATATTATAAAACAGAAATCTGTAAAAAGCGTCTGTAGAAAACTTCTTTCTTATAACATAAATCTGTATGAAGCATCTGTAGGAAGCATTTCTTATAGAGAAGAGGATTGTAGAAAACGTATCTTATACTGTATAAAAGAAATCTGTATAAAGCATCTGTAGAAAGCATATCTTATAGTACAGACGTTTGTAAAAAACTTATCTTATCAAATAGAAATCTTTAGAAAGTGTTTCTTATAAAAAAAAGTATAAAAGTGTAGAAAGCGTCTTAAGAAAATGTAGCCTATAGAATAGCGGTTTGTAGAAAGCATATATTATAAAACAGAAATCTGTATAAAGGGTCTGAAGAAAGCATATTTCATAGAACAGAGGTTTGTAGAAAGCATATCTTATGTAACAAAAACATGCATAAAGCGTATGTAGAAAGCATGTCTAATAAAATAGAAGTTTGTAAAATTCGTATCTTATGCAATAGAAGTGTGTAGAGAGCTCATGCTATATAACAGAAAACTGCATATAGCGTCTGTAGAAAGCATATCTTATAATATAGAGGTTTGTAGAAAGTGTACCTTATGCAATAGAAGTCTGTAGAAAGTGTATCTTATAAAACATAAATCTGTATAAAGCGTCTGTAGAAAGCATATCTCATAAAAGAGAAGTTTGTAGAAAGCATATCTTATCTAACAGAAATCTATATAAAGCCTCTCTAGAAAGCATATTTTATAAAACAGAAGTTTGTAAACAGCGTATCTTATATAACAAAATCTGTAAAATGCGCCTGTAGAAAACGTACCTTTTAAAACAGAAGTTTGTAGACAGCATATCTTATATAACAGAACTCTATATATAGCGTCTGTAGAAAGCATATATTTTAGAGCATAAGTTTGTAGAAAGCATACTTTATATAACATAAATCTGTATAAAGTGTCTGTAGAAAGCATATCTTATAGAACAGAAGTTTGCAAAAACATATCTTATGTAAAAAAAAAATCTGTATAAAGCATCTGAAAAAAGCATATAATTTAGAACATGATTTTGTAGAGAGCATATCTTATATAATATAAATCTGTATAAAGTGTGTCCAGAAAGCATATATTATATGATAGAAGTATGTAGAAAGCTTATCTTATACAATAGAAGTCTGTAGTAAGCGTATTTTTTGGGCTCAGGCCATGTCGTCCTGATGGAAGTTCCTAAAGGGTAGCTTCCTAGGGTATATTTAACTACAGTGATATTCCAAGAGAATTTAACCTTGAGGTATCCAGAATTCTAACTCCTGGAGCGAATATCCCTAATTAAATCTAACAGGGATATTGCATAATATCAGAGGACGTATTCTTGACACGTCACATAGCTATCTTCACCCCGAACAGTATTAAAGCTTCGAGGGGTTACAGGGACAAGAATCTGAAACGGGAATGAAAAGAGAGCCGTTCCCAAGGAATCTCTCCCATTCCGTTTCCAGTGTGTATCTAACGAAGGTGGCAGCGCCATCTCCATTCCTTTTCGTGTAGCTTTACTACTCGGTGTTTTCCCTTGTGTTCTCTCGTATTTTTTTTATTTTATTCAACGTTATGATGCTTTCTCCGGCCCTTCTGCCTCTGGAAAGTTGAGTATTATCTATACGTTGTATAAATGTAAGCTCTTGTCGCTTTGAATTAAATCAAAAGTGATTTTAGCGTAAACAAGAGCTGTTGCCTACCGGAGGCATCCTGGATGCTGTTGCTTGCTATATTCGGGTCATTTAGTTAGCCAGATCGACGTTCCCGGTTTTTACGCTTTCATAAATCTAGCTATTTAGCTCCTCTAGGAATTCTTATATAATGGCGTTTGTTTTCAGTTCGGTGATTTAGGTAACCGATCTTGCCCTTCGCAAGGCTTAGTAGACTGGGTGTCTGGCCCTATTACTTCCATGCATGGTATAAGTTTTCCGAGTGTTATGTTATTGAAGCTATGGGCAAATATTGTATACATGTAAGATATTGTTGAATTTACTTCTCCATGATTGTATACGAGAGAGTTTTGGTGATTTAGGTAATCAATTCTCACCGCACCCAGGCTAGTAGCCTACGGGGCTTTAGTATACTCTCGCACACATCCCCGGTTGTTCTTTTCTCCTCCGGAGAATAAGTTCAATCCCTTTCTCCCTCTGAGTAAGCCTTAGACTTAGTCCTAGTGGTTCTATCTGAATATTATTCAGGTATAACTATATTAGGATAGGTCTGTCCTGACCCGCTAACCAGAGTATCTGGTTTTTGAGGTTGGGGCAGAACATCAGAGTTTCAGTCTGTGGTCTGCGTCTTCCTAGCATAGAGAATGAGTTTCCTTTGCTAGGTTGGGTGCAGACACAGGAGGCTGTGCTTCCCTAGCCCACATCTGAAGGATTCTGTACAAGATGATTCCTTCTTCTAGTGGTCTAGTAGACTGTCCTAGGTGGTTATTCTTGGGCTGGTGAATGAGTTTCTCCGTTGCCTGGCGAAATAACTACAACTAACTTGGTTCTGGTATGGAGGAGGATAGCAAGTATTGCCAACCTTCCTCCCTATAGATAAACTCTAGGTTAGGATGAGCTTCCCAAACTGCTGGGTGTGTCTCATACTAGAACGAAGTTTACAGGACCCTTATCCCGTTCCCCCCTCTCTTTCTTAGAGATGGCCTAGCCATCACATCTCTTAGCTGCAGTCCTACTTCTGTACCTAGTGTAGGTTAGGATGGGGGACCGGCTCAGCTCTCTGCCGGCTGGCAATAACAGGCCGACCAGCAGAGACCCTTTTTTCTTCTGCAGAGTGAACCCCAGACCTCCCTTGGTCTCTCTTCCATGTCTGCTGGTAGAGCCCGGCATGCTATGGATATATAGGAAGCCTGAATGCTACATTCTCCCCGTCCATATGTTCACTCTTTCTGGATGAAGGTTGTATGGCAATGCTGCCTTATAACCTTACATCCATACTGTTTCTCTTTCTAGTGTTTTGTACTCCTAGCCCGGCTACCGGCTTAAACGGCTGGCAGCCGGGTAGGTGGAGGTTCTCTGATTCGTAGTCACTGCCGGTCGTCATGGGTATCACTACCTTTGCCTGCCGGCAGTAGAAGCACATCCCGAGATCTACTGGCCACTACGTTTAGCAGCCATCAGTCGGGTGCTAGTGTTTTCAGTTGCCAACCGGCAGTAATTGCTGGCCGGCACACATTTGCGATCCAGTGAACTGCCGCCTATTAGTTAAAGGTAGCATACCTTTGAACTATACAGGGCAGGCTGGCGCGTTCCGCCACATGCCGGTATGGGGTGGCGCATGCCGGCCGGCACGACAGCATGCGATGTACAGTAGTTACTATATTTGTGGTGTAGTACACACTGCATTAATAAACCTACAGTACAGAGTTTGTTGTAACATTAAAGTTCTTCCAACATACTTAGTGTTATCTTGTACACCTTTTGTTGAGACCGTACAATATATAGAAAGTGAGTTCTTTCTCTATTCATTCTATCCAGTATATTAATACTTTAGTTTAAGGTGTGATCTACACCTTAACTTTCTGCTTGGGAAAATATATAAGGTATTCTAGAATAAGAATTAAACTTAGTCTTAATATCTAGGGAGGTTACAGCAATTGGCTGGGCAGGAAATACAAGTATGTCATTCCTTCTTTCCTTTTTAGCTTTACTATATAAGCTAATGTATTAACAATAAGTGAAATGCCTTCACTTGATACTCATGGATTTTCTTTTCTTTACAGGAGGACCATCCGAAGTGCGGGATTATATTCTGCAATGTCCGCAGTAAGAACTTGTGGACATGAGCTATGCAGGAGGCACGCAGCAGGCACAGCCTCCAAAGGTGATCTCTGGTATTACAACCCTCAGGTATGTATCATATATTCTAACCTGATTACCGAGGCATTTGACACCCCTAAGTCGGCGGAGTCAAGGGATGCTGTTAGAGAAAAGTTGTGAACCTGGGTGAGGAGTTTTCAGAGGCCCCTACCTTCCAAACGAGAAGATGAGGGCCTACTTTTCCCTACGGCATCGACTGATGCAGTCATCCCTCAGCCTCATGAGGAGATACCAACCGTCCAGAATCCGGTAGATTCTGAAGTCTCGGCCGCCCTTCAAGACATCCAATTGGACGATAGGATGTCAGAGGTGTCGGATTATACAGAGAAGGACCTTCTGGGAGAAGGTCAGGAGGAGGAGCTGACCCAGGTTCCAGAAATAAAAGAGGATGAAATTGACGAGGTGTCGGTTTCATCTGTTCCGGCCCCAGAACCTGTTCCCTCTACATTGTCTGCTATCCCAGATGATCTGGGAAGGACTATTTCTTCTAATATTGAAACGATTCAACAAATACAAAAGAAAAATGATGAAATGGAAGCTGCAATGAAACTGGAGATACGCAGACTCGCAGCAGCACGTGGGCCCCAGAAGCGACTCAACGTGAAGGATCTTCCTTTGTGCTCGGATACCAACCCTTGGAGGTATGCTAAACACAAGTCAATGACAACCGGGAAGACTGTTATATCGAAGAAGTTGGGCTCAATTTCCATGGAAGATGTAGAATTTTGGCCCAACAAAGACTCTTACCCGGACTGCTATGTCCGTCTTAGGAAGGAGCCAGCCTCAAAGGAGGAAATGGAGCCGAAGGAGATCATAGTCCTTGACCATAGTAAAGCATAGGTGTTACTAGCGAGCTCAATGAAAGAGAGGGGCTTCACTAACTCAAAGGTGCCAGCTTTGAGTAAGAAGCTTCCCTCCTTTGTGGCCTCTCCAACCAGAGCCTTTCCCTTCATATAAAAGGGATATAAGGCAGCCTTGAAGGCGGCGGAGGCAAGGAAACCATGCTCCTCCCTGGAGGAATGCAAGCCGTTATCCCTGACCTTGACATTGGATCGAAAAGACTGGAAGGACTTACACCTTACCTACTCAGTCTTGAAGTTGGAAGCTGATATTGCCGAACGTCAGTTTGGTGAGGAACTTCCTAAGCTGTTGGAGTTTCTCTTGCGCAGGGAGCAAGAGACGAAAGAAAGACTTGCGGCATCGATGTCGTTGCAAACGATTTTTTAAAAAATTATGGCAAGTGACCCCAAGAAACAGGACACGTTCATGGTAGTGGCCAAAACCCATCTGGCCATAGTTATGAAGGATCTCTATAGCTTTATTAAAGCTAGGAGAGCCTGTAGAGAGTTCGTGTTCACCTCGGCTGCGGTAAGGCACGAACCAAGGAGACTGATTTCTTCTTGCATATGGGGTAAAGACCTCTTTCCCAAAGAAGTACTTAAAGTAGTAGTAAACAAAGCCGCCACGGGGAATAGGATCCTTCTCCAAAAGTGGGGTAAAACCTTAAGAGAAAGTCCTCTCCGGATGAGGGTCCCCAACCCAAGAAGAAGACAAAAAGGCCTAGGCTATTCCTGTGACCGCGGTACCTCAGATAGTGGCACAACCTCCAACCACGTACCAGTTGGTACCTCAACATGTCGCGACACACTCGCCAGTTTTTAACCCAGCTTTTGAAAGGCAGACTTCTTCCTTTCAATCAAAAGCTAGAGGAACAGCCAGAGGTTCTTCTAGACACCCTTCAAGGGGAAGGGGATTCAGGGGAGGACGCGGTCAAGGAGGCAAGGCCTCAGGTCCACAACGGCAGAAGCGAGATGTTTCCAGTAGGAGGGAGACTGCCTCTATTTAGGGATCGTTGGACCTTCGATCCCCTGGCCCACAGCCTAATAAAGAATGGACGAGGTTGGGGCTGGAACAATCCTCCACCTCCATTTCCTCAGTTCTTCCTAAAATCTACCCCCATTCTGGAAGAATATGTCCAAAAACTCTTAGTGAAAAGAGGAATTCGAAAAGTAAAGTCCATCAAGTTCCAAGGCAGGCTGTTTTGTGTTCCAAAGAAGGACTCAGAAACTCAGAGTCATTCCGGACTTGTCGCCACTCAACAAGTTCATAGTGAACTACAAGTTCAGGATGTTCAAACTTCAACACAAAAGGACCTTACTGCCCAAAAAAGGGCATATACCATCTCCATAGACTTGTTAGATGCTTATTGGCATGTTCCAATTAATCGTCACATCTTCTCCTACCAAGGGTTCAAGTTACAAAGAAGATTTTGCCCCTTCAGAACCATACCATTCGGGCTAAACATAGCCCCAAGCATTTTCATCGAGCTTGCGAACGCAGCCGTCCTTCAATTACGCCTAAAGAGAATACAAGTAGTGGCCTGCTTGGACGACTGGCTGGTGTGGGCAGCATCCAGGACAGAATGCATGCAAGCCTCTAAGATAGTGATCCAGTTCCTGGAACATCTGGGATTCAAGATCAACATCAAAAAGTCTCGACTATCTCCAGCTCAAAAAAAAAAAAAAAAAAACATTTCAATGGTTGGGAATCCATTGGAATTTGAAGTCACATCAACTTTGCATTCCTGGGAGGAAGAGGAAAGAAATAGCAGGATCTGTCAAGACACTATTGAAATCCAATCGGATATCAAGACGCGAACAGGAGAGAGTGGTGGGCTCTCTACAGTCCAGGAAGCTTGGTCCAATCTTTTCAAGTCATTCCACATCAACTTTCCAGAAGCCATGGCAGTACTTCTGACACTATTGAAAGTTCTCCTCGCCACTCGAACCATGTAATATTGGTTCTAGACAGCGAGGTGAGAGTAAGATGCTTGAATCGACGAGGGTCGGGATCACCTCGAATCAACCAAATGATGTTGGCCATACTCCATTTGGCGGAAAGAAATGGCACCTGTCAGCAGTTCACATTCAATCGGTCCGCAACGTGACAGCAGACGCTCTATCCAGGTTCACACCGTCAGAATGGTCCCTAGACACAGGATCATTCACCCTCAGCTTGAGTCAAGTCCCGGAACTGCAGATAGATCTCTTTGCGACAAAAGACAACAAGTAGAATGTGTCCCCGTACGAGGATCCGCTAACGGAAGCACTGGACACTATGTCCCTAGACTGGAACAGATGGTCCAGGATTTACCTGTTCCCTCTGCACAAACTCCTTTGAAGGTCCTCAATATGAGGTCCTTCAAAAGGAAGGCGGCAATAGTGGCCCACAAGTGGCCAATCAGCGTTTAGTTCCCTCTGGCATTGGAACTACGACTAAAATTCGCACCGCTACCAGATCCATCCCTGTTTCAGCGAGTACAGAAGTTGACTGTCTTTGCTTCATCACAGACAACCCAGAACCTACATCTCATGATTTTCTCTCCTTAGCAATGAGAAAAAGATTCGGTGTCAAAAGTCAGTTTAGACTTTTGGAGGAAACCAGAAGATATTATGAGGCTTCAGGGAGGAAGCGGATTTCTTTTGTCAAGGTGAAGAAACCAAAAGAAATCTCGACAGATTCCTATTTATCATTCTTCATTTACCTTCATGAGCAAGGTTTAGCAGCCAACACAATACTATTGTTCAAGCCTGCCTTGACAAGACAGATACTATATGCTTTACAGGTCGACTTTTCTAACGACGTTCTTAATGAATTACGAAGGCCCATGCTAGGCTTAGCCCTTCAGCGCCTACAAAGACCCTTTGCATCGTCATTAGATGAGATTCTTCATTGTGCATAAATAATAAACAAAGAGGAATGCACTTAGAAGGGTTTGAATTAAAAGTCATATTTCTGCTTGTACTCACTTTAGGGTCCAGAGTTAGTGAAATAGAGGCTCTATCTAGAGAAGAAGGCCACGTCCAGTTCTTGAGAGAGAACTGATTCTATTTCCAGACCCAACGTTTCTTACCAAGAACAAGCTACCCACCAACAGGTGGGGTCTCTAGAGAATCTGCCCTCTGAAGGAAGATGCATCTCTATGTCCAGTGGAGTGCCTAAATGTCTATCTTCATAGAACTTCAGACTTTATGGGAGGACAGCTGTTCAGAGGAGAAACCTCGGGTTCAAAGTTATCTACAACTAAGGGTGAAACTCATCCGTATTATTCGCAGAACGGATCCAGACAGTACACCCGCAAGTCATGATCCGAGGAAAGTTACCTTTTCCATAAAATTTCTTTAATTATATGGACTTTGAACATCTTTGTTCGTACACTGGCTGGTAGTCATCCAAGGTGTTCTTTATGCACTGAGCTGAGCAAGTGGAACAACTTATGAAGTCTGTGGTAGCAGAAGGTAGAATTCTTTAACCTTCTGTTTAAATATGCGAGGAACAGTGTAATTAATTTGGGACGATTAATTAAGAGGGTTGGTGTGTAGTCACAGTCTGTTACCAGATACTGAGCGATAGGCCACTAACGTTTCCTTACAAACTTTTCTATTGACTTTGGTGAACTATAGCATATTACGGACACTTGTGCCAAGTGTTTTTTACGCTAGTGTAAATAGACAGTATATAGACTGTACCATTATTATTAATAATTCGATTGAAGTGGCAAATCTGTTTCCTGTTATGAAACAATTTTGACTTGACTGTTTTCTTTATGCTTTAACGGATATCGTCCACATTTTATAAATTTTATAAATGTTGATCTGATATGTATGTTTATTAAATTTTAATTCACAAGCCCACACTCATTTTAATAGAAATGTACTGAGCATTAAGATTAAAATGTGGATATTTTTATCATGGTATGTCTTTTAAGATTGTTCTCTGATTCAAGCAAAAATCCACTCGCTTTAACCCTTCCTTAGGAAGGGTTGACGCTGTACCCTAAGGGGATGGTGGTAGAGATGCAAAATTTGCTCCTATGCGGATACAACTGTTATCATATAGTTAATAAGAGTAGACACATTGGGTGATATGTCAGGAATTCATACTGACATTGGTGACTCTTATACAAACTTTGCTTTATAATGTATAGGGCGAGACCACTATACAAGCTTGTCATTTTGTCATCCATAGTTATTATGTACTCCTCGAGACTTTTTCCAGAGTCTAGTACGACTCTTCCCTGTAGGGGGCAGGAAGTGCTAACATAGTTCATTCTTAGATGAAATGATGTTTGATGGTAACATCATAGGTCTCCAGGTCTAGACGGACCAGGAAAATACTTTCTTGAGAGTACGGCACCGGTTGAGAATCCACAGATACAGTAATGCTACGGTATACTTCCATCAGGATGACATGGCCTGAGCCCAAAAAACGGATTTTGAGCGAAGCGTAAAATCTATTTTTGGGTGAGGTAGCCATGTCGTCCTGATGGACCTACCCTTCCTTTTATTGTAAAAGGGTTTATTGACCCCTCCCTATAATACAGTATCCGTAGCACCTTGTGTATTGCTACAAAGATTGGAGATGGCGCTGCCACCTTCGTCAGATACACACTGGAAACGGAATAGGAGAGATTCCTTGGGAACGGCTCTCTTTTCCTTCCCGTTTCTGATTCTTGTCACTATAACCCCTAGAAGCGTTAATTCTTTTCGGGGTGAAGATAGCTATGTGACGTGTCAAGAATACGTACTCTGATATTATGCAATATCCTTGTTAAATTTAATTAGGGATATTCGCTCCAGGAGTTAGAATTCTGGATACATTAAGGTAAAATTCTCTCGGAATATCACTGTAGTCAAATATACCCTAGGAAGCTACCCTTTGGGAACTTCCATTAGGATGACATGGCTACTTCACACAAAAATAGATTTTTCGCTTCGCTCAAAATCCAATTTATAAAACCAAATTCTGCAAAAGCGTCTGTAGAAATCATATTTTTAAAACTAGAAATCTGTAGAATTCGCCTGTATATGTGTATATCTTATAGAACAGAAGTTCAATAAAAAGAATTCTTACGGAATAGAAGTCTATAGAAAGTGTATCATATAGAACAGAAGTCTGTAGCAAGTATATTTTATAGAACAAAAGTCTATAAAAGTGTGTCTTACATGTAGAATAGAAATCTATCGAAGGCGTATTTTATGAAATAATGGCCACTAGTCTAATTGACCCTACTTTTTGCAGAGTGGTCAAGTTTTACGAACTCTGATTGTCAATGATGTCATTGGCAAAGAATGATGGGACACTCAAGAGAAAATTGATAGTTAACGAGGCTGTAAAGAAACCCTCATTGCCCTGACATTGAGAAACGAGACTTTGCAGTTGCTAGTTTCTTCTACTAAACAGTAATGGCAGTTACACTTGTAATCTTGAGAAATAGAATGAAAAAGCTTTTCTCTTTCAAATATGTTTTATTTACACGAGAACGAATTAATGTTCTCATAGATACGTTGCCACTGTGTAGATATAATCTTTGACCCATATATTGTTCCATGTGACGCTTAATTAAGATATAATTAAATATTTGATATTGAAGTTTCTATAAATATAATTTCTAGTCAACATTGTTTGTCGAGAGACGGTTACTAATATATATATATATATATATATATATATATATATATATATATATATATATATATATATATATATATATATATATATATATATATATATATATATATATATATATATATATATATATATATCTCAAGGTTGAATTTAGAGGACAATGGTGAAATATTATTGCAAGATGAAATTCCATATTGCTCCAGTCTAGGTTCCAGGTAATTAAATTTTACCTTTGGCGTAAGAAAATAATCCTCAAATTTTTTTATCTCTGGAAGACACTTCAGTTATCTCAAAAAAGGCAGGCATAGAAGTTTATCTTTTCTGAACAATGTTTAATATATCAGGTTATCCTTTTCAAGCAATACTTACAATATCAGGTTAACTTTTTTTAATTATGATTACAATATCAGGTTATCTTTGAAAACTATGCTTACGATATCTTGTTACCTTTTTTGAAAGATGCTTACAATACCAGTTTATCACTTTCCAACGAATCCTACGATATCAGGTTATCCTTTTGAACAATTCTAACGATATCAGATTATACTTTTAAACAATCATTACAATACCAGATTATCTCCTTCGACCGATGCTCACAATATCAGATTATCTCTTCTAACGAATGCTTACGTTACCAGGTTATCTCTTTCGAATGATGCTTGCAGTACTAGGTTATCTGTTCTGAACGATGCTTACAATACCAGGTTATCTCTTTGGAATGATGCTTACAATATCAGGTTATCCTTTCTGGGATGATGCTTATAATATAAGGTTATCCTTTTTGAACGATTCTTAAAATATCAGATTTCCCTTTTCAAATGACTCCTATGATATCAGATTATCCTTTTTTTAACAATACTTAAGATATTAGGCTATCCTATTTGAACGATGCTCACAATATTAGGTTATCTTTTTTTCAACAATTGTTACAATACCAATTTATTTTTTTGCAAACAATTTTTACGATACCGTGTTACCTTTTTTAATTGATGCTTACAATATCAGATAATCTGCTTTTAACAATGCTTACAATAACAGATTATCTCTTTTGAACGATGCTTATAATATCATGTTTTTGAATGATTCTTACAGTATCAGGGTATCCTTTTATAATGATGCTTACAATATCAGGCTCACCTTTTTGAATGATGATTACGATATCAGCTTATCCCTTTAGGAAGATAACTACAATATCTGGTTATCCTTTTGGACCGATGATTTGGATATCAGGTTATCTCTTTTAAACCATGCTTACAATATCAGGATATCTCTTTTGAACAATGTTTAAAATAACAAGTTATCTTTCTCGAATGAAGCTTACGATATAAGGTTATCTCCTTTGAATGATGATCACAATTGTTTTAACAGATACCTTATCATTAAGAGGGTCTATAAATATTTGTGATGAAGTGAAACGTGAAATGATTATGCACAGTTACTGTAGAGTTATAACTGAACTACAGTGTTTGAATGGGAGAGGGTTCGTCCGTGTGTGTAGGAGGAAGAAGGGTGGTGGGGGGTAAGGGGTTGTTATTAAGCCTTTCTATTGCGTTATTGACATTATATCTTTTCCTTACTCTTCCTTGAGGCTTTTTCCTGAGGGACAGAGATCACTTGTTTCATATTTTGATAGAACGAAAAACCAACTACAGAAAACAGTGTCACTTCTTTTCATTATATATTTACTATTCCATTAAAATGTTTAACAAATTTAGCATTCTCTTTTCTTTTATGATAGACTTCTGGAATATAATCTAATTTGACTTGTGGAGTTTATGAAAAAAGAACAAATATTATGTTAAATGTTATTTCTTTCTCAAACTAACACAGATGATGTATATACGATTTATTATAGTTTATTTAATGAGCTCTGAATTGTTTGTTGCTCACAGATCAGGCAACACACAATAATTGGTGATGCATTGCAGTACGCTATCGCGGAAGAAAGCTAGACACTAAAACTGCTACTGTACTGTATATCAACAATTACTCACAAAAAGGCTGACTTTCAATGCATATTCAATTGTTCATAATAACTTTTTTTATCAGTTATTAATGGAAAAAAATATTCAAAACGTTACTGAAGAGTTTCAATGAAAAACAAAATCAACTATAT